>NC_086006.1:24667150-24917150 GCF_030014385.1 Trichomycterus rosablanca | reverse complement strand
ACGCTAGATACTGTAGGGTAAATATTTTGTATAGGTCGTATTTGCTTCGAGTGTGTGTGTGTACCTGAGCTCCCAGTTCATTGTAGAGCAGTTTGAGAGCGGTCAGCTGTTCGTCCATGCTTTTGGGATTCTCCGTCTGCTGTTTCTGGACAATCTGTCGGCCAGTTTTAATAACCGTCTCCACCTCCAGCTTGACCTCACTGAGCATCTTATACAACTTCTGCATCCAGAGAATCCAGAAACACAAACAAACATAGTGAGTGACGTACCAAAGGCTGGTCAAAATAACAGAAACACCATGTTTGTTTGTTTATTAAAATTTTAATGTCATGTTGTACATTTTGGTTACATTCATGACAGGAAATGGTAGTTACACAGTCATGGACAATTTAGTATCTCCAGTTCACCTTACTTGCATGTTTTTGGACTGTGGGAGGAAACCGGAGCACCCCGAGGAAACCCAAGCAAACATGGGGAGAACATGCAAACTCCACACAGAAAGGACCCGGACCGCCCCACCTGGGGATCGAACCCAGGACCTTCTTGCTGTGAGGCGACAGGGCCACCATGCCGCCCGAAACACCACGTCAACACTGTTTGACCCTAAAGTGACCTACTGGTTTGATCATTAAAAGCACATACAAGCTAAATTTTATAGGAATACATTTCAAAGCAACTAATAGAGTTCCAGAAAGGGTCAAATGTCATGGCAGTGTTTGAAAACATGAACCAAAAGCATTAGGAAAGAGAAATAATGGTCAAATAAAGTGAAAGCCAGCTAACCAAAATAGATCTCCATACACTGAAGTAGCAGAATGCTTATTATACACATACAAAAGTATGTGGACGGCCCTTCTAATTACTAGAAGTCAGTGGTTCAGTCACACCCATTGCCAGAAGGTGTATAAAATTAATTATATAAATGCTATGCTTCCAGCTTTGTGTCAACAATTTCCTCTTTAAACATGGTTCTGCCCTGTGCTCAAAGTAATGTCTATAAAGAAACGGTGTGACGAGGTTGGCATGGAACTCCTCTCGCCCGGCATCAGCACCTGACCTCACCAACACTCCTCTGACCTGATGAACACACAACTCATCTACTTCTATACATCTCCTGTGTGGACAGAAGTACTGGGACACCTGACCATAAACATGCTGGACATTTTATTTCAAAATCATAAGCATTGTGTTTGCAGTCAGGACTTTGGAGTGTGTGTGTGGGGATTTGATTCAGTCAATACAGTCGGTGAAGGAAAGCACTGACGCTAAAAGAGAAGGCCTCGCTCTCCATCCAAGTTGACTTTATCCTAAAAGTGTTGAGCTGGGTCGAAGCTCCTTTGCACACATCTAGTGAAACCATGTCATTATAGAGCTTGATTTGTGCTCAGGGGCATAATCACACTGAAAGAAAAGGGGACTTCCCCAAACTGTTGCCACAATATTAAAAGCTTTTTATTTACCACATATCACATTCTTTAATACAGCTGTTGGTAACGGATGTAGCCGAAACAACTGAATTCAACCATTAGGAGGGGTGTCCACATACTTTTGGCCATATAATTTCTCACCTTCGTATTAAATTGGTGCTGTTCATTTCCCATTTATAATCACAGCCTGCTCGTACATGCATGCGTGTGTGTGTGTGTGTGTGTGTGTGTGTGTGTGTGTGTGTGTGAGTGGGTGGGTGTGATCTTACCATGCACCCAGCGAGGTGTGTTTGGATCTGCTCAGGCTGTGTATCAGTAAGGTCGAGGACATGAAGTTCAGCTTGAGCGTTTTCCAAAACTCTCTTACAATCCAGCATGCGCTGCTCGAAGTTGGCCGGTTTCTGGAAGAGCAGGAACTTGGTGGTGATCTCTCTCAGCTTTCTCTGTGTGGAGAGAGGACGGGTTCACAGTGAGAGGAGGAAGACAGACGGATTTATCGGTGTGATCGACAATCGGTAAAACACTGTGATGATGAGCGGCTGACTGTCCTGCACCGCTTCACAGGACCCACATTTTGTCCACGACCCAGGCAAACCAAAAACAATTTCTCCTTTCCTTTCTCTGCTATGCTCTGTGCAATCTGGACACACTGTGGTTCACAAAATGCAACATATAGCCTCCACAAGGGGTGGCTGCTTACAAGTTTATTTAATTAACATTTTTTGGGCTCAAAAACTCTGCTGTAACCTACTTCTGAGCTTTTTAAAAAACATTTAGTGATCTTCATGATCTCCCAGGTTACTGCCGCAACACAGCACAGTGTACTGCCTCAAAACAGGCAACACAGCACATATTACTTGCCTCAACGCAGGAAACTTCGAACAGGGACTAGAATACTGTCTCAACACTAATAAACAGAACAGGGTACAGCCTCAACACGGGTAACAGAGCACAGGGTACAGCCTCAACACGGGTAACAGAGCACAGGGTACAGCATCAACACGGGTAACAGAGCACAGTCTACTGTCTCAACACAGGTAACAGAGCACAGGGTAGTCTCAACACAGGTAACAGCACATTCTACTGTCTCAACACAGGTAACAGAGCACAGTCTACTGTCTCAACACAGGTAACAGAGCACAGTCTACTGTCTCAACACAGGTAACAGAGCACAGGGTACAGTCTCAACACAGGTAACAGAGCACAGGGTACAGTCTCAACACAGGTAACAGAGCACAGGGTACAGTCTCAACACAGGTAACAGAGCACAGTCTACTGTCTCAACACAGGTAACAGAGCACAGTCTACTGTCTCAACACAGGTAACAGAGCACAGGGTACTGTCTCAACACAGGTAACAGAGCACAGGGTACAGTCTCAACACAGGTAACAGAGCACAGGGTACAGTCTCAACACAGGTAACAGAGCACAGGGTACAGTCTCAACACAGGTAACAGAGCACAGGGTACAGTCTCAACACAGGAAACTTAGAACAGGGACTAGAATACTGTCTTAACACTAATAAAACAGAACAGGGTACAGCCTCAACTTGGGTAACAGAGCACAGGGTACAGCATCAACACAGGTAACAGAGCACAGGGTACAGCATCAACACAGGTAACAGAGCACAGGGTACAGTCTCAACACAGGTAACAGAGCACAGGGTACAGTCTCAACACAGGTAACAGAGCACAGTCTACTGTCTCAACACAGGTAACAGAGCACAGGGTACAGTCTCAACACAGGTAACAGAGCACAGGGTACAGTCTCAACACAGGTAACAGAGCACAGTCTACTGTCTCAACACAGGTAACAGAGCACAGGGTACAGTCTCAACACAGGTAACAGAGGACAGTGTGAGGTAATGTTGACTAAGGAAGCACTTCTGTAAGTCGTTCTGGATAAGAGCGTCTGCTAAATGCCGAAAATGTAAATGTAAATAAGCTCCCTGAGAGGTGGGGGGGTTTTGTCTGACCTGCAGCTGATCCAGCATGGTCCCACTTCGTCCTGACTTGCCCTCGGGAGGAGCGGGCACGTTACCCACGTTCCTTCTGCGCAGGTCCTCCAGATTGACCTCGTGGGCCGTGATCTCAGACTGGATTGCCTAAACACAGAGGACAGAGGTTAAAGGGACGTTCATCATTCAACGTTCTTGGGATTTAAAGAATTTAGACACACGAATAGGAACACAGAGAGCTTCTTTGCAGGGTACCTGTGCCTCCTGTGGTAGCTGAAATGCATCTATACGGTCAGTAAGGTAGGAGGTGAGGGTCTGGTCCAGCTGACCGAGTGAATCCTGTAGTGCATGTAGGACCATCTCGTTCTCTCTCAGCGCACCCAGCGACTGCTCCAGGGCCGTCTGACGCTCAACTGCCTACAAAAAAAAAAAGAACATGCTTATGGAGCTTCACGCGGCTCTCCGTACATCTGCCACAAAACGGGAATCGATCATGACACACTCACCTGTTGGTTGAGGTCATCGTAACGGGAGTTGAAATTATCCAGTTTTTCGGTGATTATGTCGTCCAAGATCCCACCGTCGATCAAGGTCTGACTCAGCTCTCGGATCTGGGTCCGGTTATCACCGGGGTGTCGCAGGACCGACTCCAGAGACTGAAAGAACAAAAGAAAAACGCAGAGTATGAGAAGACTGTAGGGCACGAACGAAATGCAGAGGGATTATTGGAACACGCTAGCCTGCCACTGCTGAGGCGGTGCTGTCGACCGGTTGCCTGGACTAGTGGTTTAGAGTTTATATTGTCTCTAGTGGGGTGGCTCGGTGGGTAGCACTGTCACCTCAAAGGGTTCCCAGGTGGAGCGATCCAGGTCCTTTCTGTGTGGCGTTTGCATGTTCTCCTCCCACAGTCCAAAGACATGCAAGTGTGGTGAATTGGAAATAATGTATGAATGAATGTAATCAGTGTGTAAAACATGATGTTAAAATCCTAATACATAAATACATATATCGTCGTTAGCCATACGCGGTACGGCTCTCTGTGAGACTCCACCGCTGGCAGGTGAAAAGATGCAGCAGGTGACTGTCCACATGTCAAAGGGGCACGTGATAGTCTCAGCCCTCAGTGAGAGGTGGTATTAGTTCGTTTGTTTATTAGGATTTTAACGTCATGTAACTTTGGTTACATTCATGACAGGAACGGTAGTTACTCATTACACAAGATTCATCAGTTCACAAGTTTAATATCGAACACAGTCATGGACAATTTTGTATCTCCAATTCACCTCACTTGCACGTCTTTGGACTGTGGGAGGAAACCAGAGCACCCGGAGTAAACCCACGCAGGCATGGGGAGAACATGCAAACTCCACGCAGAAAGGACCTGGACCGCCCCACCTGGGGATCGAACCCAGGACCTTCTTGCTGTGAGGCGACAGTGCTACCCACTTAGCCACCGTGCCGCCCCGGGTGGTGTTTAACATCCAGAAAAAAAATGATACAGACCAGATTATTCTACATCAGACTGGATCCTTCTATATAGAAGAACACTGTATGGAACCAGTCTAGTCTGATATGGAGAAAGGAATTGATTCCCATACCTCCAGGGCCTGGTTGATGGCATCAGGGTTCTCCGAAAGGTTCTCTGTAGCTTGTAGATTCTCCTCCAGTGTGTGTAACCAGCCAGACTCCAGATCCAAATACTGCAGAAGCTCCATCCAGCATGACCACACCTCCTGCAGGGCATTTCGAAAGAAATGACACCATCCGCTACGTCCATATTTACTTACATACGAACTTAAGAAAATACAGTCAATGGCCTAAAGTATGTAGACACCTAAGCATGAGCTTGTTGAATGAGCTTGTCTTTTTTGATTAGACGATTGTTCAAATTTGTACCCATTTAGTCAGGCACTGATGTTGGACAAGAAGGTCCGGCTGTTAATCGACATTTAAAGTCATTCCAAAAGCAATCAATAATGTTGGGGTCAGGTTTACAGTAAACAGGAGGGGTGTCCACATACTTTTAGCCATGCAGTGATTCAGTAAAGGTCAGAGTCGTACCTCCAGTGTGTGGCACTTGCTCTTGAAGCGGTCACACAGTTTTTGGTAGTTCTTCAGCACGTCCGCCAGCTCACCGCTCAGATCCTGACCACCAGGGGGCGCTTTATTCATGAACATATGAATGCTGTCTTTCAAAATCTTCACTCGTACTACCTTCTGTAACACGTCCTCTTTAGCCCTCTAACACACACAAAACACACACGTTTAGCTCTGTACACATTAACACTAGCGTGAGAAAGTAATTGCCCCCTTTATTATGGTCTTTCTTAATGCATATTTAAGGTCATTAAGGAACTTGAATAACAAGACTACACATTATTCTATTTATTTATTGATTAAAGTGATTCAAATCCTATAACACCCTTGTAAAAAAGGGATCTGCACCCTAAATGTACCTGGTTGCTTATTAAAAACAGCCAGGCTTGGTTCTAGCAGCCCTGTAGAACATAAATCTCATTCTTCATCAACCTTGCCTTCAATGCTATGCAACTTAGTTCTAGATAGGTTGAGAAAAAATGGTGGCGCCTTCTAGCTAGAAGGGCCTGGGTTCGATTCCCAGGCAAAGCGTGTGTCTGTGTGGGTTTCAGGCGATCCAGTTTTCTCCCACAAGTCCAAGGACGAGCAGTCAGGCCAATTGAAGCTACGTAAACAAGGTCAGTGTGTGTGTGTGTGTGTGTGTGTGTGTGTGTGTGTGTGTGTGTCCGCTAGGGTGTTTCCTACCTTCCGCCCAAATTAACCAGACCCACCACAACCCTGACCAGGATAAAGTTAAGGTCAATAAGGTCAGACTGGAATGTTTTGAATGAGAACCATTTTCTCCAAGTGGAGGGAACTTGGTAAACTGGTAAATCTACCCAGGAGTGGACAGTTTTTGTTCACTGATAGTACTTTAATGCAGTTTTTAAACATGTAATCAGTCCCTAATCGTTACCCCATTAAACACATCTATAGAAATTCCACATTAGCATGAAGACACTCTAAACAGATCATTGTGAGTGAATCCATTTCACCCCCATATTCTAAACAAACCCTTCAGGAATGGTATGTGTTGTGTGTATGCTGCTGCGTAAAGCACCTTCATCTCCTGCAAAGCCTCATCCAGCTCCTCCGGACTCTTGTACTCGAAGTCTCTCATGAGGAACTCCTCGTCCACCTGCGTCATCCACTCCCGCATCTCCGCCAGGTCCTTCTTCAGGTTCAACACTTTCTCCTGACTCTCAGTAACACACTCGTGCTGCTGCAGCAACTGTGCAATACAAACACACACACACATCAGTGGACACAAATATGGGCTATCGGTGAGATAATCATGTGACCTCCAGAGACAAGTGTGTGCATCTCCACCCTGTACGATTTTTTCAGTACAGTCTTACAGTCTTAGAAATGCGTCCCAGTATGGATATACTTTATCTCCCTGCGCACTCAAATTGGGCCTGGACTGCTGCTGGCTGGCACACATCTCACGATGGCCAGCCACAGCATGTACAGAGGACCACACTGCTTACTCTGTATTAGTGGTCAGGACATGATAAGACTTTTATATAAATAAGCAGCTATACAGTGATGCCTGACTGATTCTTTACCCTCCACCTTCAGGAGACGTGGCCTGGCTGATACATTTTTACCTGATCATCTTCAAACTAAAACTTCCTAGCCTCTGTTTCCAGACTCGTCTTGTAACTGACAGTCTGGCTACACAAGACAACAGCTCTCGAGGACTTGAAGTCAGTTACCTGTTTGCTGAGCGCTTCCCAACGTCCCCGTTTCTCATCTAGATCCTTCTGTGCCCACGTGGTCAAGCCCGATACTGAGCTCTGCTGTACTGCTGCTACCGATTCCTTCATCTGGTTCAGAGACGATTCCACAGCCTCCATCTCCCCCACATACTCCTGTTCACAAAGGAAATGGAGGACAGTGAATGTAAGGATGAAAAACAATGAAAATCAGGATAAAATTGCAAATCAGAAGGTTTTCTCCATGTGATTGTAATATTAGCCTGGCTCTCCGTACGCGAAAGGGCTGATGCTGACTAGCTATGCTTTTAGATATGCATCAGCATGATGGTACGCTTAGGGACCAACATTTGCACCTGGTTTTACCCGTAAACTATGTTTATTTATTTATTTACGAGGATTTTAATGTCATGTTCCCGTAAACCAAACCTGGGTCGCGACACTTGGGTGGGTCGCAAGCCAAAAAAAAGGGTCGCAGACAAAAATAATAATTAAATAAATGAATTTTAAAAGGCACATAAAAAATTTAACTTGTAAACAAATGCCCCCATGTGGAGGCCTTACGTTACACACCTGGTAAACCACAGTGGGACCAGATTGCCACCATTTTCATAAATTAATTTCATTTTGATGAATTGGTAGTTAATTGTTTTGATGCGTTGTCTGTGTTGCTGGGTCGAGGTAAAAAATCATGAACAAAACCCTGCAGGAAACTATGTATCACCTAGAATCACCACTAAATCCACTCTAAATAACTAACAGCCGCTCAGGTGGCACAGTGGTAAAACACACTAGCACACCAGAGCTGGGCTTTCAAACACATCATCTCAAATCTCAGGTCTGCCATCCGGCTGGGCTGGGTGGCTACATGAACAACGATTGTCTGTCGTTCATACAGGGTGGGAAAGCCGGACCAGGGCTCATAACTGATGCAGCTACGACCTCTGCTGGCTGATTGATGGCGCCTGCGCAAAGTGTTGATCAGGGTGTGTCTCTCCGTACACAAAGCTGATCACATATGAACTCAGGTGCAGGTCATGGAGGGGGCGTGAGTCAGATGCGGCGCTCCACAGTCAGCAGTGGAGGGTTGTATCGGTACAGAGGAAGTGTAATGCAATCAGGGTGGTTGGAAACGACCAGATTAGGGAGACATTTGGGGGAAAAATTGCAGTAATTTATCAGCACTATTTAGTCCAGTTGTATGTAATTTGGGACACAGCCCAAAGGCTGCTTGCTGTTCATTTAAGCACTAGGGTTTGCTTTCTATCATTTTAAGTGTATGGTGTTTTATAATAGTTTGCTCTCTAACCTTGTACTGGTTAAGCTCTTCCTGTAGTCTATCACCCTCGCTGAGAGAGCTGGAGTCCTGCGACAGCAATTCCTGCACGGCGTCCAGCCAGCGGCTCACCTCTTCACCTCGTACCTGCTCACAAAATGTTATATCAGTCTAAACACACCTGCAAATCCAGACTCGAGCGGGTGTTGTGCCAATGTAAGAGCTGCACCGCACAGAAATGAACAAGAGAAGCACGAACGACTTAACGATGCTCACCTGAGTGTCCTTCATGCTACCCAAAATGCATTGCAGTGCGCCGAGCTGGTCTGCGGCTGCAGTGGAAAGCTGAGTCCAGCGCTGGAGAGATGATGGGTCTGATGCAGCCTGCAGCTGCTCGATCTCCAGACACAGAGCCTGCAGGACACGGAAAGAACCCCGAATATCAGAATCAAGGCCTGTGCATGTCCGCCCGCAAACACTATACTACAGGCTACCCACAATGCACTGTAATGTTACACAAGTGATTGCCCACCCTTCAGATAATCGTAATCATATTGCCCACAGAGAAACGGAGTAAAAACACAACACAACACAATATGCTGAGCCACAATCTTCAAGACTCAGGTCTCAGTGGTGCTATCAGCCTGGACAGGCACTCAACAGACAGCAATAGCTTGTGAATGGCACTGAACAGCTTTGGAATGAACTGGAACATCAACTGAGATTTTCATGACCGATAACTGTGCCAAGCCATACATTTATATTTACGATTGCAGCTTTTATCCAAAGCGACTTACAATTATGATTGACCTCAATTTGAGCAATTCAGGGGTCCAACAGTGGCTACTTGGCAGTGATAGGGCGTGAACCAGCAACCTCTTGATTACTGGTCCAGTACCTTAAGCACTCAGCTACTGCTGTCCATATAAATGCTCTTTTGATTGACTGGGCACAAATTCCCACAGATATACTTGTAAGTCTTATGAAAGGCCTTCTCAGAAGAGTGGCTGCTGCTGTAGCTGGAAAGATCACATAGAGGTCACTCCATTCGTTTGTTATTGAAATGAGACGTCCAACAAGCTCATGGTCAGGTGTCCAAATACTTTTGGCCATATAGTGTCATTCTGTAACAGAAATAGAGGCCAGAGGGAAATCCCACTGACCACACAGGGGGAAAAGATGAAGGGTTTTGGAAGGGAAGCATCTGGTCTGTGGGCACGGCGTCAAGTGTGCCACGTCAAGCCAGGCCACACTACAGACACACCCTTACACCCTTACACACACACACACACACACACACACACACACACACACACACACACACACACACACACACACACACACACACACACACACACACACACACACACACACACACACACACAGCTCATCATGGTATAGTAGTTGTGAAACTAAGAAATAAGTAAGTGCTCCCCTTTCCTTTTGCCTCAGTTGTTGCAAATCATTAAACAATCTGAGATCTTTTGTGACCGGATAAGTAACTCCTAGGTAGATTAATCAAGTTTCCTTGATCTCGGAATAATGACTCTTATAGTGGTTCTGTGAAATCCAGGAGCGTAATGCATTGTAGCCATTTCCAGGCTAAAATGTTGGGAATTTTATGGACCACAGTGTAGTGTTCCTATAGGAACTTTAAGGTGACAAATTTATGATTGGGAAACGCAGCCATCCAAATACTTTTTAGGATTATTAGGAGGATGATCAGCTTCATAGGGTCGGCCACACATACAGACCTGAGCTTTGTCCACGGCCTCCTGTGTGGACGGGGTGTCCGTCACGTTGGCTGTGAGAGCAGACAGTCTGGACTCCAGTCTGACCTGAACGTCTGCGCTGTCCTCGAGCCGCTGCAGCCTGCTCTGAGCTGAGAGAGGAAAAGAACAAGAACATGAGACCTCACAGTGTGATTAATGCAAGGAACACAGAAACTACTACAGTATCAAAAGCTTGTGATGGACTGATGATGGGATGAAGAAGGGAGTGGTCTCTTCCAGGATGGCTGCCCCCAATTCACAGGGTAAATCATACACAACAGTCTACACAATCTCAACCCATTTAGACAGCTGTGGAATAGCACTTTTCCACAGGCATGATGGTGCCAATGCTGATGCCAAAATCCTGAAAGGTTTAGCAGTTTTCCACCCACAAAATCACAGGTTACTGGCCAGAAAAATGGTGCTCTTCTTTTTTTAATGCATTTTCCCCCTTTTATCCAAAGCGACTTACAACACTGTAACCGTATACAGTCTAAGCAATTGAGGGTTAAGGGTCTTGCTCAAGGACCCAACAGTGGCAACCTGGCAGTGGTGGGGCTTGAACCAGCTAGCTTTGGATTCTTAACCACTAGGCTACAACTCCTTAATCACCCATACTTTCTCGTGAGGTCAGCTTCACGTACAGAGAGCCACGCCCTGATCTCTGCGCTCCTCCACTTTCTGTACAGGAGCCCTGAGGAACCAAGGTCCTTACACAGCATTGGTAACCCCACCCCTTAGTCTGGTCTTTTCCACCCAGCAAACCGGAGGCCAATTGTGCCTGCTAGACGGCGCCCAGCCGACCGGTTTTACCTGCATTTATCTCCTTCTCTCTCGCAGTCAGCTGCTGGAGGGCCGAAGCTTGGCGTGATGTGAGAGTAGCCATGTGGCTCTGGATGGCAGCGGAGGCGCCGGGTTCCTTCGCAAAAGACGCTGCCTGAGGACGGAGCTCCTCAAGTCGTAAGGTCAGAGCCTGCAGCCCTTTCAGCTGAGCCTGCAACACACACACACACACACACACGTATTAATAAAGAATAACATCGTTCTACAATCAGTCATGACTGAGTGATGCCAGATTTATTATTTTATAATGAGTGAAGAAAGAGTCGCTCTGAACACCATCCAAACCTGTGTGTGTTCACAGAGCGGGTAATGCCAAGGATTTAGCAGGGTTCAGTTCACTGGCACTGGTCCAGCACTTCAGAGGCATGAGACACTGAGCAACACTGATTTTGGGCACTGCTGAGACTCGGGACTGTATTTCAAGACTAGAGTCTCAGGGCACTCGGGTGACAATATAACGCACTAGCACAACATGGTTCTCTAAAAAGCCCAAGCACCAAGGTTCTAAGGAGTCAGAACGGAACCGGTTCAAGAACCAGAGTTCTTTTGGTCGTAAAATGGAGTGGCTCTCCATACGGGACCCCAACACGTGTCATTGGGGGCGTGTGGTAATCTGGCTCATCTTGATCAGATCAGGGGTTGTGACTCACAGTTGGGAAGTGGAAATGACTACATTGGGAGATAAAGGCATAAAAACCTTCCACTGACCTGACACTCGTTCTGTAGTTTGAGCAGAGCTGACCGGTCAGCACTTGCACTCTGTCCAGCTGTTCGGTTCAGACAGGTCTCAGCATCCAGCAGCACCTGATCCAGGAGCTTTAGGTCTGAGGAGAAAGAATCCATCTGCTTCAGGAGCTGAGCTCGACTCCGCAGGTCCTGACGAAGCTTCTCACAGCTCTGCCACTCCGACCGCACCGAATCCAGAGACGCGCTCACCTGAGAGCTCGCCATGCCCTCTACACACACAGAGACAGGATCAATTAGCAAAAGAGCAAAATAAACAGTTTAAGGTAAAAGAACACAAAAAAGTTAACACCGGAAAATAAGCCGAGCTAAGAAAGAAGGAAAGAAAGAAAGAAAAATAAATCAAGAAAAAAAGTAAAAGAAAAAAAGAAAGAACAAGAAAAAAGACAAAGAAACAAAAACAAAAAAAGAAAGCAAAAAGAAAGAAAGAAAAAAAAGAAAAAGAAAGAAATAAAAACAATCAAGAAAAACGAAAAATGAAAGAAAGAAAAAACGAAAGAAAGAAAATCAAGAAAGAAAGAAAAGAAAAAAATAATTCAAGAAACAGAAAAAAAGAAACAAAAAAGAAAAAACAAAGAAAGAAAAGAAGAAAAAAACAAAGAAACAAAAAAGAAAATAAAGAAAAAAGAAAGAAAAAAAGAAAAAAGAAAAAAACAAAGAAAGAAAAAACAAAGAAAGAAAAGAAGAAAAAAACAAAGAAACAAAAAAGAAAATAAATAAAGAAAAAATAAAGAAAAAAAGAAAAAAAGAACAAAGAAAGAAAAGTAAGAAAGTGTAAAATCAAAGTCAAACTAAAACAAAAGAAAGAAAGAAAGAGAGAAAAAAAGAAAGGACAAGAAAAAAAAATCTGATTAAGAATTAATACAGAAAAGTGAATTTAAAAGAAAGTCAGAAAATACAAAACAAGAAAAAAAGTCAAAAATCAAAGAAAAACAGAAAGAAACAGAAAAGAAGAAAGAAATGAGAAGAAATAAAACATTACAAACTTAAAACAATAAATAAATCAATCCTCCACTTCACTTCGTTTACAGAACTGATGTGAGGTGTAGAACGAGGCAGGAGGATTGTTGAGGATTGTTGAGGATTGTTGAGGATAATCCAGCTGCTCAGTGTGGTTGATAGATCGGATGATTGGTGTAAACGTAACTAATCTCACTTCACCCGCCACTGACGGCTGAAAGCTGTTTTAGCAGAAAATTACCCAGAATCCTTTACCTCTCTCTAACTGCTCTCTCAGCGTCTCTCCTCTCTCCTGAACCTGCTTCAGCTGCGGTTCCTTCTCTCCCAACTGCTTCTCCACATCCTGTCAATAAACACAACACATATGATATATGATACAAATCCATCAACCAATCAGCACTGATCCGAATCCCTCTCATGGTGGGAAGTGTAGTTTTATTCACCTGTAGTTTCTTCTGAAACACTCGTGGATCTTCTGAGGAAAGCGACTGTGCTGATGTTTTCCACTTCACCAGCCAGGACGAGAGCTCCCGGACCTCACTGTCCAGTCTAGAGAACATAAAACCACATATAACCCGATTATATAAAGATCTTAATCATAACCAACAAGCTTCAGATTAAAGGTTTATCAGGTGTCTCAAAACTTTCTGTGCTACAGAACCACTTTATATTTATTATACGTTATACAAAACAAAAGCAATTGAGTTGTTAGCAGTTTTAAACTAATACAAATCCATTTATTAATGAACTCTTCCTTTAATCGAACACCCTTAATGTGAATGCGAGGGTGTTCTTACAGTTTGAAGAGCTCCGTGTCCGTATCCAGGTGCCGTTTTTTCGGCGGGGCGGGTGGCGGGAGCTCCTGGTCGACGCCGACAACCGTGCGCTCCACCCGATGTACCACTGTTCTGACGGTCTCCACACTGACCCTCTCCTGCACCTGAGGGGTCCCGGCAACACCCACCGCCAGGGTCACCTTGGTAACAAGACCAGAAAACAGTTAAAACGGACAGAACTGTTTCTATTTTGAGCAAAACTGGTATTAAGAAAATGCTTATTGATGAATGTTTGATGTGTGTGTGTGTGTGTGTGTGTGTTACCTGGTTGGAGCAGTCCTCCAGCCTCTGTACCAGGTTGTCCCAGCGCTGCGTCAGCTCCTCATTGTCAGTTTCGATGTGCTGACTGGCTTCGTCGCTCCTCAGTAGCTGTGCAACATCCTGACCGGCCTCGGTAAGGGCACCTAGCGCCCGCCGCTTCTGCGCCATGTCCTCCTTCAGGTTCTGCCAGGGGTGAGAGGTACCGATATCCATCCATCACACAAAACGTTCAATTTAATGGACAGTTTCAAATGACTGCCATTCTAGCAGCGGGAAACGCTAAACTAGAGCGTTAATCAGACCACTCACCGCTAATCTACGAACGTTAGCGTTGATTTCACTCGGGTCTTTGAAACTGCTCGTCTGCACTTCATTCAGAGCGTCCTCTTTCTCCTTCAGCCAGGTTCTGAACAGGTTCTGGAAACGTTATACAGATACAAACACCACCATGAGCAGCACAATAATGTAACACAAAGCAAAGAACGAACATGCTCAAAAATATGTGGACACCTGACCATGAGCTTGTCGGACATCCCCTTCAAAAACTGCAGTTCATTAAGGTTTGCAGCTATAAAAGTCTTTCGCTATTGTGTCTATGGGGATTTGTGCAAACCCATTTTCCAGAAAAGTTGGGACGCTTTGTAAAATGCAATAAATACAGGATCTGTGGTTTTTCTGAATTTTAGCATATCCAATTATCCGATTACATTTCGCTTCCTCTTTACTGATGCCGATTCCCCACCCTGATTGAGAACGAGACTGACACGCCCCCTCCGACACGTGTGCAGTAGCCGACTGCTTCTTTTCACCTGCACCGGGTGAGTTCATACCCTGATCAGCATTATTCCTTGACTCTGTGCAGACGCCACCTGTTATGAGGTCCCTATCCGGCTCCCACCCTGTAGGAACAACAGCCAATCATTGTTCATATAGCTGCCCAGCCTGATGGCAGGGCTGAGATTCGAACCAACCAGTTTGAGATGTTAGCTCTGGTGTGCTAGCGTGTTTTACTGCTGCGCCACCTGAGCGCCTGAAATATTTCATATTTTTAATGTTTGTAGTGATCAACTTCACTGTAGTTTGTAAATATAAACAAATTTTGAGTGTGATGCCTGCAGCACGCTCCAAAAAAGTTGGGACAGAGGCGTGTTTCATCAGATTTTCTATAATTATGACGTGATCCATGATCACCCTTGTCCGTTTCTCTTCTTTATGCTTTATTTTTAATAGGAGGCCTATCTGGACAGCAGGCAGGCCGGTCAAGCACACACACTCTGATTTTAAACAGCTGCTAGTAATGGGTGTGGCTAAAATGCCTGACACTCAATATTAGCAGGGGTGGTCACATACTTTTGGCACGAGTGTTGGAAATAACGTTCAGACCTGATCGTCCAGGAGCTCCTGCCACACCAGTAGAATCTCCTCCAGTCTGGTCCAGCGCTCTTCAGTCCACCGACACACCGCGGCCCAGCGCTCGCCCAGAGACTAGATAGATAGATAGATACATTATTGATCCCGAAGGACATTAAAGATCCTGGAAATTAATGTCCAGGGTTGTGCCCTGTGCTTACAGGGAACCCAGACCCACCGTGACACAACCCTGGACAGGACACTGGAACATCAGAGCTGGAACATCACTTGAATTTAAACTGTGTCCTACCTGTAGTTGGTCCTCCAGCGCAGCGGTGGCGCTCTCTCCATTGTTCTCGTCCACCACCACCACCATGTGAGTGAGAGAGTTCACCTTCACCTGCTCGGCCTCCAGGTCGTTCTGCAGCGCCTAGGCACGAACACACGAGCACGGATGATTAAGAAAGGTGCTTCAGGTTTCAGGAGCTTCGATTTGAATGTGTTTGGTTGTTTCACAGCAGTAACACACAGTACATATAAGGACAAAAGTATTGGGACACCTTTTAAAATTATTGAGTGTGTGCTGCAGCCACAACAATTACTAACAGGTGTAATAATTCAATCATAAGGAAATGATAAACTTAGGGAAGGCCCTTTCCTATCACAGCATGATCGTGTCCCTGTTCTATACAGACATCAGTGACCTCGGCCTCACTGAGCAGCTCTGGATTGAACTGGAACATCAGTTGAGGCGTTCTTGACCAGCATCAGTGCCCAGCCATACAAATGCTGCCATCTTTAGACGGAACAGGCACAAATTCCCACAGATGTACTTCAAAGTCTTGTGAGAAGCCTTCTCAAAGAAGTGGCTGTTGTTATAGCTGAACAGATAACAGAGGTCAATTTATTTAAATATTATTTGCATGTCCAACAAGCTCATGGTCAGGCGTCCAAATACTTTTGGCCATTACGTTAATATGGATTATCCCGAAAACAATTGAGAATAATAATTTAATTGTCTTTCTTGTTGACAAACCAGAAATAATAAAAATATGACAACATGAATTAAAATATTATTGATTTATAATGCGATTTGTAACTTTCGATTATATTTGTATGATCTAACTGGCGGGGTTTCCACAGGTCGGGCGATTGGCACACGTCTGCGGGTGGGAGTGCCGGAGGGGATTCCTCATGACTGCTGCGATTACGACCTCTGCTGGCTGCTCGATTTTTACATTTACATTTTTGCCATTCAGCAGACACTTTTATCCAAAGCGACCTACAGTACTGTGACAGTATACAGTCTAAGCAATTGAGGGTTGAGGGCCTTGCTCAAGGGCCCAACAGTGGCAACCTGGCAGTGGTGGGGCTTGAACCAGCAACCTGTCAATTACTAGTCCAGTACCTTAACCACTAGGCCACAACTGCCACGATGGCGCCTGCACAATGAGACGGGGGATACTGGACATCAGCGCGTGACTCTCCATGCGCGATACGGATCCCCGTATGAACCTGCCTCGTGCAGGAAAAAAGAAGCGGCTACTGCACACGTGTAGGAGGGTGTGTGTTAATCACGGCACTCCTGTAAATGTGCCCTCTAGTGCACATACACTCGTCAGCTGTACATGTAGTTGAGGAACGCAAAACAAATAAAAAATAGCTGTCGGTAGCTGTACCACCAGGTGAGCGACAGTTCAGACTTCTCTTACTTTGTGCTGTTCGATTTGAGCCGTGTATCCGTGCAAGTCTCCCGCGATGGGCTCGGTCTCCATTTTACGGATGCGCTCTTCTGTCTGCTTCAGCCAATCAGAGAGCTGCTTGAGCTGCTGATGCTGAAGGTCCATCAGGACTTCATGAAGTCTGCAAACATCAATACAAACAAAACGAAGGTCTGTGTATTACAGCATGTGTGTACATAAATAAAACATGAATAAAAATGTTTCAGGTTCTAGGCAGCATTTATTTAGTTTTATGTCTGTTCCAAAACTTTTGGGACCCTTGGAAAACCTGGTTTAACAACTCTCGCCACGCTAAAAATTCTAAAGCCGATATTTATTTATACGCTATATGGACGAAAGTATTGGGACACCCCTTCTAATCATTATCTATGTTTCAGCCACAACAATTAAATCTATTAGATCTGATTTATTACACCTGTTAGCAATTATTGTGGCTGAAACACAAGCTGTAGCCTAGTGGTTAAGGTATCGAACTAGCAATTAGAAGGTCGCTGGTTCAAGCCCCACCACCACCAGGCTGCTGCTGTTGAGCCCTTGAGCAATGCCCATAAAAGGCCCTCAAAGATCACTTTGGATAAAGGCGTCTGCTAAATGCCGAAAATGTAAACGAGTAGAGAATTAAGAAGAGGTGTCCGGATACTTTTGACCAGACATCGTGTTTGTGTGTGTGTGTACCTGGCCTGTCGGTCCATGCTGTTGACCCGGAGGTTTTCCCAGCGCGAGTTCAGCAGGCTCATCTGCTCGCGGATCTCCTCCTCCTCCTCTTCAAGCAGGTTACCCTGAGAAGTCAGCTGGTTACCCACCTGCAGGACGTTACCCACGCTGCTCTGGTGCGCCGTCAGCTTCGCCATGAACGACTGGGGAGAGAGAAGGTTTTGTATTGAGGGCTTTATATCATCAACCCAACATTACCAGCGCAAACGTTTGTTTAGTGGTGCAGACACCAAAGGCATTGTTCTACAGAAGTCTAATAATAATACTATAGCTTAGTCCATAAGCACACCACAGAGCAGGTATTATTCAGGTGGTGGATCATTCTCAGCACTGCAGTGACACTGACATGGTGGTGGTGTGTTAGTGTGTGTTGTGCTGGTATGAGCAGCGCTGCTGGAGTTTTTAAACACAGTGTCCACTCACTGTCCACTCTATTAGACACTCCTACCTAGTTGGTCCACCTTGTAGATGTAAAGTCAGAGACGATCGCTCATCTATTGCTGCTGTTTGAGTCGGTCATCTTCTAGACCTTCATCAGTGGTCACAGGACGCTGCCCACAGGGTGCTGTTGGCTGGATATTTTTGGTTGGAGGACTTAAACTCCAGCAGCGCTGATGTGTCTTGTCCACTCATACCAGCACAACACACACTAACACACCACCACCATGTCAGTGTCACTGCAGTGCTGAGAATGATCCACCACCTAAATAATACCTGCTCTGTGGTGGTCCTGTGGGGGTCCTGACCATTGAAGAACAGCATGAAAGGGGGCTAACAAAGCATGCAGAGAAATAGATGGACTACAGTCAGTAATTGTAGAACTACAAAGTGCTTCTATATGGTAAGTGGAGCTGATAAAATGGACAGTGAGTGAAGAAACAAGGAGGTGGTTTTAATGTTATGGCTGATCGGTGTACATAAATATACATAAATAAACTTTTTTTCCCCAAAATGATTTAAAACGTGGCCTCATTCACCCTAAGAACAGACGTTCACTTGCTGTTTCACCACTTATAAATTTAGGTTTTTCTTCAAGTCTCCGTCTGTACATTTCAGAAAAGTTTAGGCCAGGCCCTTCACCCCTAAAGGTGTTATTCAGAGCAGTTAAAGTGTCAAGCACAGTAGTCATTACGTCTGCCACACGCCGCCTGCACCCTGTTATGAACTGCAATTTCCCCGTCAAAAAGCTGCCATGTCCACATTACCATCCATCTTCTCCACAAAACATGACAAAATCGCACCTCTAATTTTTACCGAAGATAAAAAACCAACATTTTATTATCAATGTGTTCAAATGTGTTTCAGATTTCACACAGCAGAACAACAAACACAGGAGAGAGGAAGAAAGTAAACGAGTAAATATGAGCCCGAGTCCTGAGCGGGTTTTCAACTTGTCTCGACTCACAGAACTGTTCTGAACTCATGTAACTTGTCTGTTTATTTGGATTTTAACGTCATGTTTTACACTTCCATTCATGACAGGAACGGAAGTTACAGGTTACCCATAATTCATCAGTTCAGGTTCAATGTGTATCTCTAGTTCACCTCAATTACACGTCTTTGTACTGTGGAAGGAAACCAACACAGCCACGGAGAGAACATGCAAATTCCACATAGAAGGGAACCCAAGGGCTCCACCTGGGAATCAAACCCAGGACCATCTTGCTGCAAGGCAACATTGCAACCCTGACTTACGGTGTCTGGCTAGATGACCCTAGACTCATGCTGCCTCTAAGGTGAACCTTATTATTGGCACCTCGCCTTGTAGGTTTGTTTGTTTGTCTGTTTGATTGATTCTTAACACCATGTCAGCTATTACGGCTATTATTATGGCTGGATAATAGATTCAGTCTTTAAACGTCAAAGTAGGGGGTCAATTTGCTCACCTCAGGGATGAACCTGACTTAGGGTGCCTCGAAAGTGTCCCCAGCTTATCGCACCTCACCTGGTAGGTGACCCTGACTTTTTGGGCCTTTCTTTGCCTTACAGGTGACCCTGATTAATGGCACCTCGCCTAATGGGTGATTCTGCATAAGGATGTTTCACGGTCACAGGTGACCCTTGCCTTACAGAGTGTTTAATATAGGGGGTGGCAGCACGGTGGCTCAGTGGGTAGCACTGTCCCCTTACAGCAAGAAGGTCCTGGGTTCGATTTCTAGGTGGAGAAATTCCGGGTCCTTTCTGTGTGGAGTTTGCATGTTCTCCCCGTGTCTGTGTGGGTTTACTCCGGGAGCTCCGGTTTCCTCCCACAGTCCACAGACGTGCAAGTGAGGTGAACTGGAGATACAAAATTGTCCTTTGGACATTAAAGACTTGAACTGATGAATCTTGTGTAACCAGTAACTACCTGTCCTGTAATAAATGCAACCAAGGTGTGTAAAACATGCCGTTAAAAATCCTAATACATAAAATATTATATTGTCTCTCTGGTGAACCCTTATTATGGAGTTTCCAGCGTGAAACGCTGTATTACGGGGTTTTTATTTTCATCTCAACATTGTTTAATTTATAAGAAATAAAAAACAATAAAACTTTCATCATAAACCTTTCCAGCATGTTGAAAAGCTTTCAAACACCTGCTGAGTTAAAAGAAAAATAATAAAGTATTTAGAACAGCCTGTACTGGTATCTGCCATCCAAGCACATAAAGCCAGATACCGTCCAAGTCTGCAGGGTTTGAGTGTTTAGGTATTCGAGCTCAGTGCCAGAAAATCGTCTCTGGGTCACTTTACCCCAAAAAAGGCAGTACGACCTGAGATTAAAACACTATTAGAGGTCATCTAGCCATGATGAAAACAAAAAAAATAGTTCAGTTCTGGTACTTAATAGAGTGCAAAGCGTCTAATGCACACAGTCCCAGGAAAGAGCTTTTTGTTTTCGGGGAAACCTCAGAGCTCCTGGTTTTGGGACCTGCAGGTTCACACTTTTAGAAAAGCCTATTCCTGAGGGGATTAGCACAGCTTTGTTTATTCCACTTGCTTTTGTACACGACCTGAATAGTTCTCATTATCTGCACCTTTACCATCAGGAACGTAAACCTCCCCCTAACTGCCTACAACCCCGCCCGCAAACAAGACATCCTCCCTCCCGTCATCCATCATCCATCCATCCATCCAGCATGGTTCGGAGTCACCAAGCTCCATAGAATTCCTCACATTCCTGACATGTTCTGACTGTGTACCCTGAGAGGAGGAGGAGGGAGGGACTACAGGAGGATCCAAATTCCTTCTGGAGAACACAGGAGATGTTTACGATCTATTGTGAAACAAGGTGACCTCTCGGCAGTAGGGTGTACAAACACACAGCTCTTCTACTTAAACCTGTGCTATAGCTGGAATAAGTGGGTTGTATGGTTGATTGTTGGTGCCTAGCACCTGCAGGGTGGCATGCTATATAAATAAAATATTTACAGTAGAGAAAAACAAATATTAACTCTATATTTGTAGGCATTGAAGGGCATCGTCCCAACTTTAAACAAAACAAAAAAGAACTAATAAGCATAAAAAGTGCAATACGAATACATTTGACTTGATTAACGCTGTAACTATCTTTCCTCAGACATTTGTAGCATACCTCATGTGTGTGGAACTGATCCTTGACCTCCTCGACGTCGTCTGAAACCTCGTCCTGGCTGAGCAGTGTGTCCTCTGCAGACAGGAGCCAGGTGAGAACCTCCTCCAGAGTGATCTGGTATGATTCCAGTTCCATCTCGGAGCTTTCTGCCATCTCGACCTCCGTCACGGTGCTGGGAGTCTCTGCCCTCGGCCTGCTGGCTTTCTCTGCCTCGCCAGCCAGCGCCTGCAGAAAAAACGGACATGAGGTTTGAGGACAAAGCCAATATAGATCTAAACTTCCAGACTTCATTTGGAAAAGAATATATAGGGTGAGACTTTTATACTTTCAAAACCTAAATGAATGGCAACATTCAATGAACAAGCAGGTCAAAGGGTCACAATCAGCCAACAGCTGGAAAACAGCAGATGTTTTCTTTACAGTTTGACTAAAACGAGTAAAGGTTTTCATTTAAAAAACTAAAACTACCAAATCTAATAGTTTGCTCAAGTGTAAGCTTCTCTGTGCCCATATACTGGAAATATTTGACTGCACGCATTAAAAAGTAAATGGAACAGTTGTCTCTTGCCATAAGGGTTGGAGAAAAAACCCAGTCACTCACCTTCTGCTTTTGGATGTATTTTTTGAATCTGGATGGAATTTTTGCCTTGCCTTGAAGGTGACCCTGCATTTTGCATGTTCTCCCAGTGTCCATGTGGGTTTCCTTCAGGAGTTCTGGTTTCCTCCCACCAAAGACATGAAGTCAAGCCAATTAGAGCTACTACAAATTGCTCAAGGTGTGTGTGTGCACCCTGTGATGAACTGGTAACCTGACAACCTGTTTTTCCTGCTTTTCGCCCACAGAACCGGCCCCACCGCGACCCTGACCAGTATAAAGCGGTGTTAAAACAAACAATAAACAAATGTTAAACCTGAGAACAGAAATGTTTACATGTGTAGGATTACATAAGTGTAACCTGAGCCGGTTTCTCCCTCACAGTTTGACTAACACTTTGTTTAATGACAAAAGAAAGGTGTTGGCAGAGGAAGACACGCCCCTTCCGTGCCCTTTCAGGCGGTCAGCAACACTTAGCCGTGCCCAGGAATTCCGGATAACGTGTAAACATCAGTTAAATAGGTCAGACAGGCCGGCATACAGTCAACAGGCAACAGTACAGACTGTATTGTGCAGTACAGGCATCTTTTAATCCTGAGCTTCAGGTCTTCAGCTACTTCACTCAGTACTGGTCATGACGGTGAGTTCACACCGGGATGAGATTTCTAACACCAGTGTGTACGAGTGTACACAGCTGCCATCCGCGAGGGGGGGGCAGAACTAAACCAAACAACGAGACATAATAAATGCAGAAGTCCCAAATCATTTCTTACCTTTTTATATACATTTTCTGACTGTTCACAGTCAAGTAAGCTTTACATGAGCATAGACTAATTGGCAGTAAAATTACCATTTTAAAAGCTCATAAAGCTCCACTTAGTTTGTGGCTGATCATGTAGAAAAAAAACTCAAGTCTCAAAGCTCACGACTCTGTAAAGCTAGATTGACTGTGGACACCTCAGCCCCTCATCTGTGTTCCAATTACTCTTCACCACTATGTGGAGTACTGTGTCATGTACCAGTACCACGTGGAGTACTGTATTAAAGCATGTACCAGTACCACGTGAAGTACCGTGTCATGTACCAGTACCATGTGGAGTACTGTATCTTGTACCAGTGTGAAGTACTGCATCATGTACCAGTACCATGTGGAGTATAGTGTCATGTACCAGTACCATGTAAAGTACTGTATCTTATACCAGTGTGAAGTACTGCATCATGTACTCAGTTGCCATGGTGATGGTGGACGCTGGCGCATTTGGCTGCCGCTACCGTTACCGTATTTTACCGTATTTTACCGTATTTTATTGTATTTTTATCGTTTTTCGTTTTCATCTTTTTACACACCTTGTGGATCTATTTCTTTTATGTTACTTTTGATACTTTTATTTGTGCTTTTGATACTTTTTGTTCTTTCTACTGTACATCGCGTCTGCGGCCGGTGGTGAACGGTGGATGAGTTTTCCTGGGATCGGCACGATGTTGAACTATTCCGTTGACCAGCTGAGGAAGTTCAACAACTGCACTACTCCATCGTGTATTTCAGTCATCAAACAGCTTGGACTCCTTCGCCGGCCTCGTTATATTCACAGGGGCTCCCGGAGAAAGCTTGTTTATCTTCGAAACGGTAACGCTATTCCATCCTTCTGGTCAGCCGTGCGCACTGTCGCTCCGCAAACACGTCATCAGAGCGCTGCTGCCTTGCACACCAGTAGCGGTGTAGTCTCCATGACAACGCTGTCCACGGAGTGGGATAGGAAACGCGGAGTGGACTTAGCAAATCTCCGTTCTCTTCCTCGTTCCTCACAGCCAACTACACAACAATACCACTTGAAAATGGCATTGCTTAATGTTCGTTCACTCAACACAAAAAGTACTGTACTTAGTGAATTTATATCTGACAGTGAACTAGACTTTTTCTGTCTCACTGAAACTTGGCATAAACCCTTGGATTATTTTACGTTAAATCAGACCACGCCAATGGGATACTCGTATATTGATGAACCTCGTATGGAAGGGCGAGGTGGTGGTGTTGCTGCAGTCTATAGGGATGATATTAAAATAACCACTTTGTCTTTTCCTGCTGCTCTTTCTTTTGAACACCTGGCTTTCAAGTTGTCAGGGCCTACTCCTCTGGTCACTGCTGTAGTTTATCGTCCGCCAAAGCCAAACGCTTCCTTTCTCTCTGATTTTTCAGATTTTTTAACCCAGCTTAGTGCCCTCTCATCCTCTGTACTGCTTATGGGTGATTTTAACATCCATATTGATGACAACAACTGTAAATTTGCCAGGGAATTTTTGGAATTGTTACAGTGTTTTAATTTCACACAACATATACATTTTCCAACTCATAAAAAAGGTCATACTCTTGACCTTGTCTGCTCTACTGGTGTCCTAGTTCATCAGCCGTCCAGCCATGACCTTACTGTCTCTGATCATTTGACAATCATCATGGACATTGAGGTCACTAGGCCCATCACTAGAGCTAAACGTAAAATATCCTTCAGGAATCTTCAATATATCTCTCCCTCTGCTTTCTCAGATTCTCTTGTTAAAAAGATGTCTGTCTGTCCTGTACTGTCTAGTAATTCATCTGACCTTGTCGATTACTATAATGACATACTCGCCTCATGTCTTGATGAGCTGGCTCCTTTGAGAACCAAATTTGTTTCATTTAGTCATTCCGCACCATGGTACACAATTGAGCTTCACCAAATGAAATCCCGTAAACGCCAGCTTGAAAGACTTTATAAGAAAACCGGTCTAACAGTACATTATCAGATTTATTCTGATTATCTTCAACATTACAAAGACGCTCTTACGGCAGCCCGATCCACTTACTATTCCGAACTCATACATGCTGGATCAACAAATCCTAAGACTCTCTTTTCCACAATAAATAAACTTCTCAAACCAGTTGACAATACTACCAATTCCTTTACAGTTGACAAGTGTAACTCTTACCTCTCATTTTTTCAAACAAAAGTTGAGAATATCCACAATTTTCTGACAGTTTCCCCTGTCATCTCTGTTTCTCCGCCTATCTCATCTCAATTTATTACCCAGCCTCTGTCTCAGTTCTCACCTGTGTCTCTTTTGGACCTATCTGAGATCTTAACAGGGATGCGAAGCTCCACTTGTGTTTTGGATCCTGCTCCATCAAAACTTGTTAAGGGTTGTTTTCCAGTTATCTCATCACTTATCACAGAGATAATCAATTCCTCTCTTAGTTCTGGCTCAGTCCCTCAATCACTCAAATTGGCTGCTGTTACTCCCATACTTAAAAAACCTGGACTTGACTCTAACATTATGAGTAACTTTCGGCCCATTTCCAATCTTCCATTTCTGTCGAAAATACTGGAACGTGTTGTTGCCTCACAGCTCAAAGATCACCTAAATTCCAATAATCTATTTGAATCATTTCAGTCTGGTTTCCGCCCCCAGCACAGCACTGAGTCAGCCCTCCTCAAAGTCACAAATGACCTTCTTCTTTCCTCAGACTCTGGACAAATTAATATTCTCGTCCTCCTTGATCTTACTGCAGCTTTTGACACCATTAATCACTCCATTCTTCTGTCCCGCCTTGAATCCTCTGTCAACATCACTGGTACTGCCCTTTTGTGGTTAAGGTCATATCTCATAAACAGACAACAGTTTGTTAATATCAACAATTGTAGTTCTGCCATTGCTCCACTGTCCCAAGGCGTTCCCCAAGGCTCAGTGTTAGGTCCCCTTTTGTTTATTCTTTATATGCTCCCCCTTGGTGACATCATACGTCGGCATGGTTTACATTTCCACTGCTATGCTGATGATATTCAGCTTTACATCTCCTCCAAATCCATTAATACTGAACTTCACTCCACTCTGACAAATTGCATCACTGAAATGAAATTGTGGATGAAAGCTAATTTCCTCAAATTAAACTGTGAAAAATCAGATATGATCATCGTAGGTCCTACAACCCTGGCAAAAACCACAAAAAATTTTCAAATTACCATTGATAATGACACTTTGTCTCCGTCTTCTAACATCCGAAATCTTGGTGTAATTTTTGATAGCAACCTCTCTTTTGACCGCCATGTAAATCACATCACCAAAACTGCTTTCTTTCATCTAAAAAACATAGCACGTCTACGTCCATCACTCTCTTTTTCTGCCGCCGAAACCTTGATTCATGCTTTTATTACATCCAGAATTGATTATTGCAATAGCATCCTTTATGGTACATCTAACAAAATCCTAAAAAAACTTCAGTATATCCAGAATTCAGCTGCTCGCCTCCTTACTCATACTCGCTCCCGTGATCATATTACACCTGTTCTACAAAAACTTCATTGGCTTCCCGTTGCTCAACGCATTCAATTCAAAATTCTTCTATTCACTCACAAAGCTCTCCATAATCAGGCCCCATCCTACCTCACCGACCTGCTCCATCAGCACATTCCCTCCCGTAGCCTTCGCTCTTCTGAGGCTAACCTACTGTCCATACCCTCTAGGACCAAGCACCGGACCTGGGGTGACAGGGCCTTTTCCATAGCTGCTCCATCTTTATGGAATGCTCTCCCCAAACACCTACGAGATTGTCCTGACCTGTCCAAATTCAAGTCACTTCTCAAAACTCATCTATTCAGAGTGGCATTTAACTTGTAACAACACAAAATAAATGCTTTTATTTTTTGCTATTCTTTTTAATAGTTTTTATACTTAGATCACGACAGAAATGTGAAGTCCTAGATCCTAAAACTTGTAAAGTTTTCAGTTTCCTGATTGCATGTAAATCTGTCCTGTTTCTGTCTAATTTTAAGAAATTGTTCTATATTTGTTGTTCTCTCTCATAATTTAGCTAATTTTTAATGAACTGTCTTATGCTGCTCTCTTTGTTTTTATCTTAATTATTCTTGATGTTGATGTACTATTTTGATTTTGTACTATGATTTGTATGGTGTATGTACGTATTTGTTTTGATTATTTGTCTTATGTAAAGCGTCTTTGAGTATCTTGAAAAGCGCTATATAAATAAAATGTATTATTATTATTATTATTATAGTGTCATGTACCAGTACCATGTAAAATACTGTATTTTGTACCAGTGTGGAGTACTGCATCATGTACCAGTACCATGTGGAGTATAGTGTCATGTACCAGTACCATGTAAAGTACTGCCATGTGGAGTACTGTATTAAAGCATGTACCAGTACCATGTGGAGTATAGTGTCATGTACCAGTACCATGTGGAGTATAGTGTCATGTACCAGTACCATGTAAAGTACTGCCATGTGGAGTACTGTATTAAAGCATGTACCAGTACCATGTGGAGTATAGTGTCATGTACCAGTACCATGTGGAGTATAGTGTCATGTACCAGTACCATGTAAAGTACTGTATCTTATACCAGTGTGGAGTACTGTATCATGTACCAGTACCATGTGGAGTATAGTGTCATGTACCAGTACCATGTAAAGTACTGCCATGTGGAGTACTGTATTAAAGCATGTACCAGTACCATGTGGAGTATAGTGTCATGTACCAGTACCATGTGGAGTATAGTGTCATGTACCAGTACCATGTAAAGTACTGTATCTTATACCAGTGTGGAGTACTGTATCATGTACCAGTACCATGTGGAGTACTGTATCATGTACCAGTACCATGAGGAGTACTGTATTAAAGCATGTACCAGTACCACATTGAGTGCCGTGTCATGTACCAGTACCACATAAAGTACCGTGCAGAGGCGTGTTCCAGGACCACACTGTAGACAAACAGGACTGTTCTGATTAAACTCTAAAAAAAATCTATCAGTACAAGATTCAGGAGGGAAAAATCCAGCACGCGCTGCTTCAGATTCTCAAACAGAGCTTTGTTTTGCATGGAATTACCCAGAATGCCATCGCCCGGGAGAAAAGGTCGTTGGCTTGAAATAAGCACTGGCATTTTCAACTGAAACCCACATGGTAAAAACAGATTGTGTAATTCAGGCCAGTTTTAAAAGGGGTGTGTGTGTGTGTGTGTGTGTGTGTTTGTGTGTTAGAGACAGACTTACAGAACATAGTGAAAGTGTGTGTGTGTGTGTTAGAGAACATAGTGAAAGTGTGTGTGTGTGTGTGTGTGTGTTAGAGAACATAGTGAAAGTGTGTGTGTGTGTGTGTGTGTGTTAGAGAACATAGTGAAAGTGTGTGTGTGTGTGTGTGTGTGTGTTAGAGAACATAGTGAAAGTGTGTGTGTGTGTGTGTGTGTTAGAGAACATAGTGAAAGTGTGTGTGTGTGTGTGTGTGTTAGAGAACATAGTGAAAGTGTGTGTGTGTGTGTGTGTGTGTTAGAGAACATAGTGAAAGTGTGTGTGTGTGTGTGTGTGTGTGTGTGTGTGTGTGTGTGTGTGTGTGTAGGGTAAAAATAGCTGAGGGTTGGCATTACAAAACCTCAGAAATTATAAACATATGGTCATCCTAAATTCTTTCAAACCCACCATCATGACCACTTGGCAGAAATACACCCTGGACAGGCCTAAAAACCTTGACAGATATTCAAAGCAGCCAACCCACCTTCTGCATGTCTGAAGGAATATTAAAAAACCTACCAAACTACTAATAAAAGCAAGGATCAAACCCTGGTCCCATATCTCCAGGCTAAAATCATTCATTTAGTCATTTTTACTAACTGCTCAAACATGGCCAGGGTCGCAGTGGGTCCAGTGCGTTTTAAACACCCGGGATTAGGCAGTAATAGACATTGAAAATAAACCTAAGAGGCTTAGGGGGTAGGAGGGGTGTCTCGAAGCCCTTCTGTATGCTGTTGCATTAAGTGGGAGGAAACTACTGTACAGACACACTGTAAAGATTAAGAGAACATGCCAAACTTCTCACTGCCAAGAAAATAGCGGTGAGAATTAATTACATACAGATCTTTGCCTGGTGCGAAATCAGCGTATAAAAAAGGATTGACGAAGTCCTCGTAGTTCCGATTCTTTCGGTCTGGAGCCGAGTGCTGATTGGCTGTCGGATGGGCAGGGCGAAGCTCATAAAAGCTAAAGTTTTCCAGAACTTTCTCCTGCTGTGTGGAAAAATCCTGCCTGTCCTGCTGGATGGTATAAAAATAGCCATAAAACAGGGGCATCATAAAGTTCAGCACTTCAGATCCAAGACCGAGATTCAATCAGAACCACGATCCTGCTGCAGGGACTCGGGAGCGGCTACAGTCGCACCGTACACCGCAACTCCAGTTCGTAGTTTCCTTCTCTTTAAGTCTCTATACATGAGGCATAAGTCCGAGGTCCGGAAAACATAAAAAGAGCGATTAATGCGATTCATTAACATTTAACTCATGATGGCTCTCTAATGGCTGCATGAGTTGTTTAAGCAGTTTTATGAAGTGGCTGAAGCATTCAAGAAATCCCCCACATTTCTCCACAGCCAAAATCTGGCAACCCTGATCCCACATGCATTTGGGAGGGTTTACTCTTTTTCTCTGGCGAGACACTTCCAAAAAATACTGTAAGATACACTACACGACCAAAAGAAAGAGGACAGCCAACCATCAGCTTGTTAAACAAAAACATGGGCATCAATGTAGAGTCATTGACCCCAGCCAAATTGCAGCTTTAACAGCCTGCACTCCTCTGGGATGGATTTTCCCAAATTGTGGAGCTTGTCAAGTGTTGTTTTCGTATGTTGTTTTACACACTCTTAGGTAATGCTACAGATTGTCGTTCTTGTAAGTATTTAGGGCATTAAGTCAGTATATTTAATAGTAATATATATAAATAAGCAGGTATCACAGAGTGGGGTAGGTTCCTCCTTACAAGATACGACTGTGTTAAATGTGTGTGTCTGTTGAAATTTCAATTGTGAGGCCCGGCGGCGAGGTGTTGATGTTGGACGAGGCTCACAATCGACATTCCAATACATACCAAAGTTCTTTACAGGGGTCAGGGCAATGTATAGGTCACAAAAGGTCACATCTAACTCATCAAGCTACGTCTGTACAGACTGATTTGTTAACATTTCCACACACATTATTTACTTATAATCACATGTACAGCATTTAGCAGATGTTTTATTCAAATCGACTTACATTTATGACTGAATACAATTCAAGCAATTGAGGGTTAAGGGCCTTGCTCAGGGGTCCAACAGGGGCAACTTGGCAAAGGTGGGGCTTGAATCGACAATTTTGTGACTACTAAACCAACGCTGAGCTAGTACTGCTCTTCAAATCAAACCTAACAACAAATCAACTTACAGCTGTGACTGAATACATACAATTCAAGCAATTGAAGCTTATGAGCCTTGCTCAGTGGTCCAACAGTGGCTTTTCAAAGGTGAAGTTTGAACCAGCAACCTTCTGATCACTTGTCCAGTAAACATAACCACCATAAGCACTAAACTACCACTGCCCTAAGGTAAAAAAAGGGCTATTTTAGACTGTTAGAGAAAAGAAAATACACATTAATGGGTGTGTTTGAGCACTGAAACCAAAAAAATGACATCTGGCTGCATAACAAGACACTGCGCTCTGTGTGTATGTGGAAGTACAGGCGAGTCTGAGTCAAAATTATGACTAATTCTCCCCACTGGAAAAAGAAAAGAAGCAAGTAAAAGTGAAAAAATGTGCTGTGGGAGGGGTAGGTTTGAGTCACTGTACACCACAGAGCTCCGACAGAGTCCTCACACCAGTCTAACTGCACCATATGAAGAGTAGAAATATCAAACCTAAATGTGTGCACAGGGGTACAATCAGGCTGGGAGAGGAAAAGGCCTTCCCTAAACTCACTCACTCACTGTCTTACATGCTTATCCAGTTAGGGTCACGGAGAGGTGCTGGAGCCTATCCCAGCTTTTAACACCCTGGACCGGGTGCCAGTCCATCGCAGGGCAGACACACACACATACACACACCCATTCACCTACATGGCAATTCAGTGTCTCCAATTAACCTGACTGCATGTTTTTGGACTGTGGGAAGAAACCAGAGCTCCTGGAGGAAACCCACGTCCACACGCAGGTACGGGGAGAACATACAAACTCCGCACAGAAAGGACCCGGACCGCCCCGCCTGCCTTCCCTAAACTGTTGCCACAAATTTAAAAGCATAAGCGTGTGATTTCTCACATGCTTACACACTGTCGGCAATCAATCGTTCGCAGGGGTGTCCACATACTTTTGGCCATACAGTCTATATACTGTGATATATCATGACACACACTGTGACAGCGGATTTTGGCTTTCTGTCTCAGCCCGGCCGCCCAAGCATATAAACATACAAAAGCTTCTTTGTCGTACCTTGTCGTCCATGTGCAGTTCACGTGCTTTCACCCCCACCCAACATAACTGGCTTAATTTGGGACGTCGCACAACATTCCCATTGTGTCGTTTAGCTCATGTGTTCGGTTGTTAGGTTCACCACAGTCCTGACAGTAAAATATTTTATCCACCGTATGTGTGCACGCATGAGTAAGTGAGCACAAGGAAGGAAAAAAAAACGAATCCCAATAACATTCAGAGGATTCCAGGTCCTGAAAGCTACGTCTCTATAAGAGGGTCGGGAATAAAATGTGTTCCATGATCCTATTCACATCCTAAAGCACTTAAGCACTTTTCTCCATTTTATTATCCCCATTTTTAATGTGTCCAATTTTTAACCGATTGCGTTATGCTTCCTCTCTACTGGTGCTGAACCCCACCCCTGATTGAGGAGAGCGAACTGACACGCCCCCTCAGACACGTGTGCAGTATTGACTGCATCTTTTCACCTGGACGAGGTGAGTTCTCATGCCTATCAGCCTTGTGTACAGAGAGCCACACCCTGATCAGCATTATTCCTCGACTGCAGGCGCCATCAATCAGCCAGTAGAGGTCATAACTGCATCAATTATGAGGTCCCTATCCGGCTGCCTACCTGGAAGAACAGCCAAACGTTATTCATGTAGCCGCCCAGCCGGATGGCAGAGCTGAGATGCGATACGATGTATTCAAAATCCCAGCTCTGATTTTAAACTACGGGACTAGAGGCAAATTCACTTAACGCTGCTGCGGGGGTTAAAAAGCCAAACCTTAGTGGACTTAGTCCTGTTTTGCATTTTTCTTGAATGTCATACAGCAGCAGGTTTTTCAAACCCTGGGTCGAAACCCTTGGATGAGTCAAAAAAAAAAAAAAAAAAAAAAAAAGTGTCAAAAAGAAAAATAATAATAATTAAATAAATGAAATTTAACAAGCACATGAACACAAAAGTGAACTTGTACTCGAACGCCTCAATGTGAAGGCTTTACGCTGCATCTTGTAAACCACAGTGGGACCAGATTGCCACCATTTTGCCACTGGGTTGCTGTAAAATCATGGACATAATGTGGGTGGCTTTAAAAAAAAAAAAAAACCTCATCTACAATAATCTACACAAGTAATCTACAGGAATCAGCGCATCACCCGCTCCGCTGAGAAGACGACTGGCTGCAACCTGCCAGCTCTCCGGGATCTACAGGAAAGATCTTGGCTGATTACAGTCACCCCAGACAGGATCTACTCGCCGCCAAAACACTGAGGCGAGCAGGAGAGATCTTTGGCCACCCTAGACGTTCAATCTTTCAAGTACACTAGTCTAGCAAGGGTCTGAGGTGCATTCCAACCAAAACCTCTAAAGAGTCTCTTCTGAACTGCATGTAATGCCACATCACAATATGATGCACATCTAAATCTGGAACTATCCGTGCTGTACCTAATGCACAACTGCACAAGGGGACTCAGGAAAGTAGGAGACGTTCTCTAAAAACAAGGCTGAGAGGCCGCTCAGGTGGAGTAGCGGTAAAAACACACGCTAGAACACCAGAGCTGGGATCTCGAATACATCGTATCGAATCTCAGTTCTGCCTGCCGGCTGGGCTGAGCCGCCACACGAACAACGATTGGCCTGTTGTTCATATAGGGGCGGGATTAAGCCGGATCGGGACTCTCTCATAACTGATGCAATTACGACCTCTGCTGGCTGGTTGATGGCACCTGCACAGAGGCGGGGAAAAGAGTGCACTGATCAGGGTGTGTCTCTCCGTACACAGTGCTGATCCGCAAATGATCTCATCTAGTGTGGGTGACAAAATGCATACGGCTGCTGCCCAATCGGGCAGTTTGACGCGCTTGACCGTGGTCAAGAACGGTAAGCAAATTTAGCACGGGTGCTTAGGCACAGTAGAGGTCACCTGGCAATGGAAAGAACCACCAAGTGTGGGTTTGTTTGTTTAAGACATATTTGTCATTTCATGGCATGATCGGTATCATGCTTGAGTCTCCTTATTGTATCATGTCTTTATGTTTTGGGTCCATTTTATATTTTCATTTTTATGGCACCACCAAGTGTGGTATCATGGATTTAAAAACATGCCGTACCATAGATTAGCATCCAGTAAAAAAAAGGGTGTCGGCTACCACAGTTATAAGCTACCACACCTTATTTAAACAACAATGTAAATGAGGAGCTGAGGTAAACAAGTGTTACCTGTGAGCCAACAGGATGAGCGTCATCCACCTTGAACTTCCTGGGAAGGGTCTCCACCTCTCTGATGTCATCCATGGTGATGTTATTGGGTAGCACAGCAAACAAAGAGGTCACGTACATGATGATGGACTTCTTATCCGGCAGCTGAACAGCTACGTCTACAAACACGAGTGAGATATGATCATGCTTTATGTACCTAGCAAGAAATCTTCATTCTGACTGTCAACCTGTATTTAAAATAACATAATTGCATAAAAAAAAAACACCAAAGAGTTTTCCATCAAAATCTCTCTTTTTTTTTGTTTTTGTTTTTACATTATCATACGGGTCAATAAAGCACTACATGGCAGAGAGTGTGTGGACATGCTGCTCAGGTGGTGCAGACGTAAAACACACTAGCACACCAGAGCTGGGATTTCGAATACATCGCATCGAGTCTCAGCTCTGCCATCCGGCTGGGCTGGGCGGCTATATGAACAACGATTGGCTGTTGTTCGTCCAGGGAGGGATCCGGATAGGGATCCATAACTGATACAATTACGACCTCTGCTGGCTGACTGATGGCTTCTGCACATACACAGTCGACTACTGCGCATGTGTCGGAGGGGGCGTGTGTCAGTTCGCTCTCCTCAATCGGGGCGGAGGTCAGCACCAGTAGAGAGGAAGCATAACGCAATTGGGTAAAAATTGGGCGCGCTAAAAATCGGGAGACAAAGGAAGAAAATGCATTACAAAAGTGTGTGGACACATCATCTACATAGTGGGTTCAGGTGTTTCAGCCCCACCCCATAGCAAACAGTTGGCAGAAAGGTTCTACTAAATAAATGACGTTTTTACTTTGCAGCAACAGTTTAGGGAGGGTCCTTTTCTGTGCACAATGGAAGCTTTATAAATACAAGAACTGTACAGAACCTGATCCTGACCCAACTAAACACCTTTTTTTTTTTCTTTTTTTTTTTTACCCCTTTTTCTCCCCTTTTTTTTAGCACATCCAATTGTTCAATTAGCATCGTGCTTCCTCTCTGTCTATGCCGAACCCTGCCCCGACGGAGGTCATTGAAGCTAACCCATATATCCCCTCCGAAACACGAGCAGCAGCCAGATGCATCTTTGCCACCCACACATTGACGAGTTTGGCGCCACCCAGCGTTGCATGCGGAGAGACACACCCTAAGGGCACCCTCTCCCATCTCTGTGTAAGCGCCTCCAATCAGCCGGCAGAGAACCTAATCGCATTCTGACAGAGAGAGACCCACATCCGGTTCTTTGTCCCACCCCCCATGTGAGCAACCGGCCAATCGTTGCTCATATAGCCACTCAGCTTCGAACCGGTAAAGCAAGGCTGGATTCGATACCACGTTCTCAGAATCCAGCCCTGGTTGCAGCGCCACCTGAAAGCCGATTCCAAATACCATTCCAATACTTACAAATACCAGTTTGACTGAAGAGACCAATTGGTACAGACAGACTTTAAAACAGAAGAGGAGTGACCAATTCCTTACAAGCTCATGGTCAGATGTCCAAATACATCTGGCTATACGGTGTAGTATAAGAGTAATCTGTACTTCCACAAACAGCCTGTGATGTGGCGTGTGTGTGTGTGTGTGTGTGTGTGTGTGTCAGGAGTCTCTGATTGGTCATGCATGGTCCATGCATGTATGCAGCAAAATCCACATAATCCAGCTGATTAGTCAGGCTGTTAGAAACAGAAAGAGGCTGAAGACTGAAACAGATTTTCATGGGCCGAGTGTGTGACCAAAGTTTAAAAGGCCTAATACAACCACAAACCCACACACACCCACACACACCCACACACACCCACACACACATACAGAGAGAAACACACACTTTTGTCTATATAACAAGTGAAGAGAATATAGTAAGTGTTCCAAAAAGTTCCTTGTGTAAAAGGTCTGGCATGTGTGTGTGTGTGTGTGTGTGTGTGTGTGTGTGTGTGTGTGTGTGTGTGTGTAGCTGTAAATGGGCGCACCCTCAGGGTCGAGCAGCCTCTCGATGTTGAGCTCATCTTTGGCGAAGCTGAAGGCGTGTTCCAGTCTCTCCACCGGGGACAGAGACACGATCCGCTCCCAACTGAACCCATGAGGCCTGGAGGAGGAGAAGAGTGAGAGAGGTTAGGAGAGGAGACGAGCTGAGGCGCAGGGATGAGAATGAGGAAAACGATCCAAAACGAGCTGAGAGGAAAGGCCATAACACCGGGCAAAATAAAAAACATGGAAATCAGATGAAAAGGCAAAACAAAACGAGAATAAGAGACAACAATGGGGAATGGATGCGCTGCAGCCCAGATCAGTATTTATAATATAAATATTTACTTATATTAAAGGTCAAACAGCTTTTTTTTCCACAACTGTGTGTGTGTTTGAGTGTGTTAGACTGTGTTAGACTGACGTAGGCCATGATTAGCCCCAACAGGTCGTGCAGCTTATGAACACAAACGCTCTTGACCTCTGACCCCATCACCAGCCGTAATGACCTTTCCCCAGAGAACATAGCAGACTCACACACAGCAGTTTAAATACTAGAAGAAGAGAAGTGTGTGTGTGTGTGTGTGGGTGTGGGTGTGGGTGTGGGTGTGTATGTAACCTGAAGCGGTGCAGTATAGCGTTGAAGGCGAGCCCGTCGGCCCAGCTGGTGGTGAAGTTGAGGACGTTAACGTCATCGTGGCCGCGTGTGGACTGTCTCACCCAGCTCAGCAAAGTCTTCTCACTGTTGGTCTGCTGCAGACTGGACATCACGTCCTTCATGATGTCCTTCACCTACAAACACGGACACACGAACATCTCGTCACGATGTAGCTACAGCTCAGTTAATCACGGTGTGTTACCTCAACTTCTACTTTTTTTTTTAAATACTGAGTGAAAGTTTGTTTCAGGCTCAGGTTTATTTTACTGCGAGTTCTTAAAACACGACGTTAAAATCCTCATGAATAAATAAAAAGACCAGACTTATCAAAGGACCGAGACAGCGAGTCTGTGTGTGTGTGTGTGTGTGTGTGTGTGTGTGTGTGTATTTGGTGTGTATTCACCTGCCAGTGTAAGATGATACTCCAAATAAGCCCGAGCGTCAGCTTATGATTCCCGTCAACGATGTCGGTCCCTCCGATATTCACCAGCTCCACCTGCGCAGAGGAAACACGTCTGTTACAAATCAACACCTTCCAATACACACACACACACACACACACACACACACACACACACACACACACACACACACACACACACACACATCAAAGACTTCACACTGTGTGCTCATCTCTTCAGAAAAGATCCAGACGTTCCAGAGAATCAAGTGAAGTTTTATACAGAACGTAAGTCACTGGACCTCCTGCTCGACATAAACGAGACAAAACGTGACCTGGACAAGGTTTGTGCTAATGAATAAATGACATTTTGGTCATCGACTGATTTATTAAGGCACTCGGGTGGCGCAGCAGGCTATTATGCCAACCCACCACTGCGAAGATGTGGGTTTGAATCTCAGCGGTGCAATAAACATGACTGGTGTATAAACAGGCATGATCGACTACGTCTGGTTGGGGGGGTGGGTGGTGAAGATGGCCAAAGCCCTGTGATGGACTGGCACCCTGGTCAGGGTATTCCAGTAATCAGAGCGGCTACAATCCTGAAGATAAAGGGGTTGATTTAAAAAACAAATGGTATTAAAACAGAGTGACCTCTATGTGATCTTCTCAGCCAGAACAACAGCCACTCTTCTTAGACTTTAAAGTATGTCTGTGGGAATTTGCCTATTTAGGCTAAAGAGCATTTGTGGGCGGCATGGTGGCTCGGTGGGTAGCACTGTCACCTCACAGCAAGAAGGTCCTGGGTTCGATCCCCAGGTGGGGCGGTCCGGGTCCTTTCTGTGCGGAGTTTGCATGTTCTCCCCGTGTCTGCGTGGGTTTCCTGCGGGTGCTCTGGTTTCCTCCCACAGTCCAAAAACATGCCACCAGGCTAATTGGAGACACTGAATTGTCCCCTAGGTACCTGGCCGCTGGGATGCATAAACCAGTGCATTGTAGTGCCGGTCCCAAGCCCGGATAAATAGGGAGGGTTGTGTGAGAAAGGGCATCCGGCGTAAATACTGTGCCAAACCAGTGTCACGATCCGCCTGCGACCCCTAACGGGAGTAGGCAAGGAAGTAGAGTGAAGAAAGCCTCAGTTGATGTTCCAGTTCATTCCAGTCATGCTGGAATAGGAAAGAGCCTTCCCTAAACTGTTGATGCAAAGTTGGAAGCATATAATTTCCTGTAAATACTCGGTTTATTACACCGTTTAGGAATTGCAGCTAAAACACATGCATTCAGATTACACAGGGTGTCCCAATACTTTTGTCTGTTTAGTGTACACATGACAGCAGGTTGGTCATGTGATCATATGTAAACACCCCAGCGGCTGATTACTGTACACACTTTCAGTTTCACTATCTTTCCGGTCCTAAACAAAGGTCTTAGTAAGCTCCGGGCTGAGAGGAAGGGTTCTGAAGGGTGTAGGATCGGATCTTTTAGCCAGAATTGTGTTTAATGACTTTGCTTTATAAAGAATTTGATGTTTTAAAGTCTGTATAAGCACCACACTGCTTTTTAATCTACTAAGGTTCTTTGTTACTTGCACAATCTTGACCACACCCATTCTGCTTCCCTCCTCTAATCAAAATCTGCTGTGCACAAGGTCGCCAATTCAGTTGCAGCGTCCCCCTAAATCAACAGTGTGTGTTACAGTGTGTGTTACACCGTGGCTAAAACTGAGACCGGAGGAAGGAAGTGAACACGGAACAAGACGCCCTCGCCAGCATTCGTGTTAACCGCGATCCTTCAGCCACAAACACACACTAGTTGAGCCGCCCTCGTTCCACACATTACAGGCGCTGTATCTCCGAGCAATGTTTGCACTCATCACGGGGCCCTGACCCCACCCCGGGCCCTAACGCCACCGAGGACGAGAGGAGACGAGGAGAGAGGACGTACGCTGTTATTTTGTAGCACTTGGAGGACTCTGTTGACGTTGTTGAGCGAGTGGACTCTGGTCGACCCTTTCTCCTTGGTCTGGAATGAAAAGAGCCAAAAATATTCATGACAAGGTCTACACGTGGTGGACAAAATAACAGAAACAGTAGATAGAAATGAGCTTTGGTTTTAAAATATAGCTGTACAGGTCAGGACAGGGGGGCATGGTGGCTAAGTGGGGTCCTTTCTGTGTGGGGTTTGCATGTTCTCCCAGTGTCTGCGTGGGTTTCCTCCCACAGTCCAAAAACATGAAGTCAGGTGAATTGAAGACACTTAATTGCCCTAAAGGTTAATGTGTGTGTGTGTGTGTGTGTCTGCCCTGCGATGGACTGGTGCCCTGTCCAGGGTGTTACTGTGTGCCTTGCGCCTATTGAAAAGCTGGGATAGGCTCCAGCACCCCCCCCCAACCCTGATTGGATAAGTGGTTAAGAAAGTGAGTGAGGTCAGGACAGTTGGGTTGGTTGGTAGTTAACAGTATGTATTAGCTATAACAAGATTTGACTTTTACAGCAAAATGAGGCAACTAAAAGAGATCCAATGAAGATAAATACTGCATGTTTAAATTACATTCACCTTAATTACAAAAACAAGCAGCATAAGCAAATACACTTTATGGCCAATAATATGTGAACACCCCTTCTAATGATTGATTTTTGTGGTTTCTGCCACATCCAAAACAAGGAGGTAGTTTTAATGTTATGTACATATTCCATACGTTTCAGATCAGATGGTGGGTAGGGAAATTGTTGGAGTGGGGACGTTACAGCTTGTTTTGCCTGTCCTCACTGACTGTATGGACTGAATAGGCACAAATTCGCACAGACACACTGCAAAGTCTTGTAGAAAGGCTTCTCAGAGGGTATTAAAGCTACAAAAGAAAGAGGAAGCATTCAGTATACGTGGATTTGGAGCGGGACTTCCGACAAGCTCATGTTCAGTGTAGGAACAATGGTCTCAAATAAAAGCTCACTCGTCAGGATGCCAATTTACAGGACAGGAGTACCACAGCATGACTTGGTGTATGGATGTCGTCAGAATGGAGACTGGGAATGAAATAAAACCCTTATATTTTATGTCACGTCACTGAGAAATGATCTGCTTGTCCCGGGCATCTGAGCACCTCATTTTTCCACTCCTTATCACCAGGCCTAATGTATAGTACAATATGCTTGTGTTTGTTACCCCCAGTGTGTGGGAAAGCTATGTGGGATTGGATCTGTGCCTGATGTAACTGCAGTTAGGAATTCCATTCCCACCACAACAGCCACAGCACATCACTCACTCAGCCATTTAACCTCTCAACGGGCTGATCTGCCGCTGCTAATTAACAGATGCCCCCCTCAAACACACACGTTTCAGCAACACCCACTGCTAACTTATACACTCACTGTGCTATTTAATAGGTACACCTATCTCGTACGGCCATTCATTGTTTATTTTATGAGCTACGCCTATAATACAATCACAAGTTCCTGCAAACACCTACAAACACATGAGCAGTCATTTGAGATACCACAGGAGCAACCTGAGACGTCAATTCATTATTCATTTATTTGGATTTTAACGTCATGTTTTACACACTTTGGTTACATTCATGACAGGACAGGTAGTTACAGGTTACACATGGACAATTTTGCATCCCCAGTTCACCTCACTTGTACGTCTTTGTGTGGGTTTCCTCCGGGAGCTCTGGTTTCCTCCCACAGTCCAGACACGGGGAGAACATGCAAACGTCTTGCTATCTTCTTGCTGTGAAGGGACTGAGCCATCGTGCCATATGCAAATCACATTTAATTCTTCGCATAGTGGCGCAAATTCCAAAGGGAACCAGATATACTGCATGTTCTAGGTGGTCACTGTGTTGTTTCAGGTGGTTGATAGTGTGTTACTAAGTGATTCATAAAGTGCTGCAAGGTGATAGCTATGGTATTTTAGGTGGTTGTTGGGGTGTAACTCAGAATTCTTGCTACATGCTTGCATTGGCATCTCAGGAAGCTCCTGTGGTATCTCACATGCTACTGCATTAATAGGTGTTTGCTGTTCTATTTAAGGTGGTTGCAAGTGTGTTGCTGCGGTGTTTTAGGTGATTGCTAAAGGTGCTCTTTTATGTGACATTTTAAAAGCATGCCGATACACTACACCAGTGAACCCCAACCACCGGTACCGGTCCGCGGGCTATTTATTACCGGGCCGCACAGAAAGAATGAATAATTAGAGATCTCTAGAAAAGCATTTTCTATTTACTAATTTATATACTTCTATTTCAGGTGTTATTGTCTTTTTGTCACCCCCACATGTTGCAGTGAAAAAAGCTCATTTTACATCGTTTGTAAGCAATATTATCAAATACTCCCTTCCCCGCCGGTCCGTGAAATTATATCTTATATGTGACCGGTCCGTAGTGCAAAAAAGGTTGGGAAACGCTGCACTACACGGCCAAAAATAAGTAGACACCAACTTGGTGAGCAGGTCTGTGTCTGTGGGAATTTGCGATTGTATTGTAGGTGTAGATCAGGAAATAATTAATACATGGCCGTACTATATAGGTGAATCTAATAAAGTGCTCACTAAGTGTATAAGTCAGCAGTGGGCGTGGCTAAAACGTGAGTAAAATCCAATGAATTAAGTACTACAATAATACAGCTGCTGCTTCTTAATTCTGTATTAGTTGTGACACACTTACTAGGGGGGTTTCTGTGAGGCCTTCAAGCAGGTCCAGAAGCTTCCTTCCATCTCTGAGATCAGAGAACAGGTCTTTGATAGCCGACTTCCCCGTCTGCAACACACAACAGTAAAACTGGTAATAGAGCGCAAGAGTGAATCAGTGAAAAACTTACCAAAAATGTGACCTGAACCTTAATATTTTGATGAAGCTTCAATTTTACCAATAATTGGATTTTACTCATAGGCAGGCGTAGCCTAGTGGTTAAGGTACTGGACTAGTAATTAAAAGGTCACTGGTTCAAGCCCCATCAATACCAGGTTGCCACTGTTGGGCCCTTCAGCAAGGTCCTTAACCCCTCATTGCTTAGATTGTATACTGTCACAGTACTGTAAGTCGCCTGTCTGATACTAAGTGATACTGTTCCATTTTAAGTTGCTGTGGACCTAAACCTAGTCATTTTTCTTCCCTTTGGTTACATTCATGACAGGACAGGTAGTTACTACTTACACAAGATTCATCAGTCTCCAATTAACTGCATGTTTTGGACTGTGGTAGGAAACCTGAGCTCCCGGAGGAAACCCACACAGACACGGGGAGAACACGCAAACTCCACACAGAAAGGACCCAGACCGCTCCATCTGGGAATCAAGGCCAGGACCTTCTTGCTGTGAGGCGGCAGTGCTACCCATCGAGCCACTGTTCCACCCCCTCATCCAGAATAAATTGTACATCCACGGTAGGACAATTTCCCCATTACCCATTTTCTCTAAATCTAATTGGAGCCAATTCCACCATTTGTGCCCATCACTGGATGCTTGAGAGTTACAAGCCAGTTCCATGAGTTGCTCTGCATTTAAAAAAAAAAACCAAACCATATCATAAATGAACAAACTCAGTCACGTCTGGGAAAACCAAGCCTGTGGTTACCCACCACAACAATCATCTTATGTTCTGCAAATCAACTGTGTGAGAACGTTTCCTATAAAATGAGGAGAACTGGGATGAGCACCACAGGCTGCTGGTGACCATCATTCTTGCTCTTCTATAAATATGCATTAAACAGAGAGCTGAACATGAGACAGAACTTTCACATGAGAATGATGAGCACAGGGGTCACAGGCCAAGTGGGACTTCCTTCCTCTTCTACTTGTTCTAATTTTGGTTGTCCGTACAAGGACCATTCTACTCCACTGGCTGTAAATCTTCATGGATCTTCAAGGAAAGAGCGGAAATATGCATAAACTTTGTAGTTTATTGAAGCTTTTATGTTTTATGTTTGAACTTAAAACCTGATCTGCTGATCCTTGAAGGTCAAAGTCCTGCAAATGGGAGATAAGGGTTTAACTGTGGTCCTACTGTACACATCAGAGAGAACCGACCAAACTTAGGAGCTGCCGAGGAGCGGTGGAACGTTTCAGAAGAGCCAAAATACCACACAATCTTTCCAGCACATCAAAGACTGGTGGATCATCATAAAACTGAGAATCTCAGCCAGGTTTCAGTACTGAGCCAAAACCAAAACCAGCTCGGGCTGAAAATAAACCCAGAAACCCAAGAGCGAGTTTAGGAGTTCGACTCAACATGGAAATATTTGTTGTTTGTGTGATGTTACCTTGGAGAACTGCGCGTTGATCCACTTTGTGAAGGTCTTTGTCTGGACTGCATCATGTTCATCTGAAGGGAACACACACACACACACACACACACAAGTAAAACATCAAGTTTATATTATAGAGCTCCTGGTAAACAAAACACTACACTATATGGCCATAAGAAAACCATAGGTGCTAATATAAACTCCGCTTGATTAGAAGCTATAACAGCCTTCACATCCTCCAAAATGTGGATTTGGGGATGTGTGCACGTTCAGTCAAAAAAGCTATTTGTGAGGTGCGTCCGAAATCGCATAGTTCCATACTGAACAGTACGTGAAAGCAGTACGCCAGAGCGGGTAGTGTGTCTGAATGTGTAGCATTTATTAAAATGTATCTATTTATTTATTTATTTATTAGGGTTTTAACGTCATGTTTTACACTCTTTATTTAAATTCATGACAGAACGGGTAGTTAGTGGTTACACAAGATTCATCAGTTCACCTCACTTGCACGTCTTTGGACTGTGGGAGGAAACAAATGCAGACACGGGGAGAACATGCCCCACCTGGGGATCCAACCCAGGACCTTCTTGCTGTGAGGCGACAGTGGTACCCATTAGTATTCATTAAACAGTAATCTATCCCATAATTCAACTGGAGCTGCAAATGCGCTCGAAGCAGAAAGATGGAGGAGAGCTTAGAGTCGACTGTTTACAAGTGTAAGTAAGACAAAACTAGTGAGTAAGTGGTAAGTGGCACAAAAAAAGACAGAAATACCCTAAATTTGGCGAGTGGGGCTGTTAATGAGTAGTGGGGCTGTTAATGAGTAGTGGGGCTGTTAATGAGTAGTGGGGCTGTGTGATGTCATGCATCACGTGACGTTAGTAAGATGCAGTAAGAGCAGTGCGATGAATGATACAAATAAAGAAAGTATCCTCACATAATTAAAATCTGGCTGAAAAAATCCGAACCTGGCAACCCTGTAGTGACATCAACCAGGCAAGGTGAATAGCGCCAGTGCTGTTTAATGTGAATATCGATTCATTATACATGTTTGTTTGTTTGTTTATTAGGATTTTAACGACATGTTTTCACACTTTGGTTACATTCATGACAGGAACAGTAGTTACTCATCACACAAGATTCATCAGTTCACAAGTTTATATCGAACACAGTCATGGACAATTTAATGTGTCCAATTCACCTCACTTGCAATTCCCCTGGACTGTGGGAGGAAACCTGAGCACCCGGAGGAAACCCACGCAGACACAGGGAGAACATGCAAACTCCACACAGAAAGGACCCGGACCGCCCCACCTGGGGATCGAACCCAGGACCTTCTTGCTGTGAGGCGACAGTGCTACCCACTTAGCCACCGTGCCGCCGTCTTGTGGTGCATCGTTACATCGAGACACTCTATACCCTTAGAGTTCCTACACACACTTCTGTGAGTCCCTGATGGAGCTGCACGCTACCTAAGAGACGTCCAATTGAGTCCGTAGAGCCAGGCCAGGCCGATAGCCAGTGAAGAGCATGACTGTTGTACCCTACCGAGCACCTACGGATCTCACTGAAAGCTTTACTAAAGACGTGGATGCTGTTGTGGTCACAAAGTAAAGGAAAAAAGAGCTCAATAATGACATCTAAGATTTTGAAACAGGCCATACAACGCATGTACAGTCAGGTGTCCACATATTTTTTGAACACATCGTGTGTATTTTTGACTTTAAATCTCAACATTATGTCTGGATGTTTTTCCTCTCTGGTATGGACAAGCTCGGGCAGGCATCCAAAACCGTGGGGGAGGAAGGAGCGCTGATTCGGGTTGGTTTATGCATCATGGAATGTCCCACGAGTTAAAGTGTAACCGCATTATTATTTAACCATGCGGCCGAGATCTGCGACACGTCTCGCACCCCGCACGTCCTCACAGATCTGCACCAAAATGCAAAAAACAAGCGCCGGCCAGTCAGTGTGGTTCAGATTAAAGTACAGACGGGTAAAGAAAAGCATGGCATGGTTTCAAAACACACACACACACACACACACACACACACACACAAGTACAATGCACTGCATTCACCCGGCTCAGGAATCCTGTGGCATGAGATAAAAAGCCAGCATGTACTTGGGGTGTGTACAAGTGTGACAAGCAGGAAGTGGCTCATGTTCCTCCTGTCAGGCTCCTAGCTGTTATGTTGCATGCTACAGGACCGGGCAGTGAGTGTTCCAGCAGTCTTAACTTAGCCTAACATTCATACAGGAACAATATGCAAAAAAAATTATACATTTAATCAGTGTAAGGTTTCAAAAAACCATTTTTATGATCAAAGACTCCACCGAACAACAGAAAAAGACCAAAGTTTAAGTCCTTCAAATAAGATTTTAGCAAGTCAGCTAGTTCTGGGTATTAGACTGCAGGTTATACACACCGATCAGCCAAAACATTAAAACCACCTCCTTGTTTCTACACACATTGTCCATGTTATCAGCTCCATTTACCATATAGAAGCACTTTGTAGTTCTACAATTACTGACTGTAGTCCATCTGTTTCTCTGCAAGCAGGGCTCTAGACTAACTTTTTTGCACTGGTTGCACTGGTGCGCCTAACTTTTTTTCTTAGGTGCACCAGCACAAAAGTTAGGTGCACCCAAATTTTCGACCGCATCACATTTAACACCGCAGTTTTACAGGTTCACTTTTTTTTTTTTAAATCACTGTCCACACAGGCAATATTGACTTGTAAATAACTAACAATCTGGTCAACATGGCCTTGTCTGATGATCTGTTTGCTGCTGCCTGCCACTGAAAGGCAGTGGGGAGAGGGGACACTTGGGCAGTGCATTTATCGCGGCATGTAATGTGTTTTATAGATGCATTGGGCTTTTTCAGCCTTTCAATTCAAAATGTATTAGAACCAGTCACAAATATACTATTGCCGGCCATGGTCTTCCCATGCTCTTTACAGTTAATATACTGTAGTAATTATACAGTTAATACAGTTAATTATAGTATTATAGACTAATTATAGCACACTTATAAAAATTATAAAAATAATAATAGAGTAAATGTGTATGTATGTGTGTATATCTATTTATGTGTGTGTGTATATTTAAAATGATATGTATATGTTTGTGTGTGTGTGTGTGTGTGTGTGTGTGTGTGTGTGTGTGTGTGTGTGTGTGTGTGTATGGGGCTCTAGTGTTAGTGTAATCTTAAATGCAGTGCATTATATTATCGGCTTTACTGAATCTTTTACACAGATTCCCAAAATCGCTTGCGGTGCACTCACTGCGTATTTTGACTACATGTATTGTAATATATTTTGGTCTTTTAGTTATTTTTATATTTTACTCAACGAAAATATTGTCGTGTTTTTACTTTCACTATCGCCACACTTTACCGCTAGCATTAGCCCCTTGCTACTGTAGAGGGTCGGCTCACCTAGCCGCTGTCCGGTGGGGATGCTGCGGGTCTTTTGCTGTGCGGTGGTGGAGGTGTGGGAATAAAGGCACACGACAGGGTCGAGTCACTTTAACTGTTTAGTCAGGACTTCAGTGAGCGTTACAACACTTTACACCGCCGAGCTCCAGAACCCGAACTTCCATTCTGGGGACATCCGGCGAGTCTCATATACAAAACTAAACTTACTGCAGAACATCCGAACGCACGTGTATAAACCTGGTGCTGCATTCTGATTGGCTGAGCTGAATGTCGCTCACATATCACCGCTACAATATTGTCCCGCCCTTCGCTATCTCTGATTGGTTTAGACCATGATATTGGCCTAATGTGTGTCTGGTTTTTTTTTCCCTCGGATGCCTGGTCGCACCGGTGCGACCTGAGATTTTTTTTAGTCGCACCATTGAGAAATTAGGTCGCACTCTAGAGCCCTGGCATGCTTTGTTAGCCCCCTTTCATGCTGTTCTTCATTGGCCAGGACCCCCACAGGACCACCACAGAGCAGGTATTATTTAGGTGGTGGATCATTCTCAGCACTGCAGTGACACTGACATGGTGGTGGTGTGTTAGTGTGTGTTGTGCTGGTATGAGTGGATCAGACACAGCAGCGCTGCTGGAGTTTTTAAACACCTCACTGTCACTGCTGGACTGAGAAAAGTCCACCAACCAAAAACATCCAGCCAACAGCGCCCCGTGGGCAGCGTCCTGTGACCACTGATGAAGGTCTAGAAGATGACCGACTCAAACAGCAGCAATAGATGAGCGATCGTCTCTGACTTTACATCTGCAAGGTGGACCAACTAGGTAGGAGTGTCTAATAGAGTGGACAGTGAGTGGACACGGTATTTAAAAACTCCAGCAGCGCTGCTGTGTCTGATCCACTCATATCAGCACAACACAACAGTTTGCCAACAGTACTAGTGAACAGTACAGATCTGTTGACTACATGAAGTAGTGACGTTAACATTAATATTAAAAATATGCCCTCACTAACTGATTCCATGGCCTACAGCAGCGCCCTACCTCTCAGTCCCCGTCCAGCCCACATTGGAGCCCAAACCAGCACAATCAGCACAAACCAGAAATAAAGACAACAAGAGGAAGAGAGATCTCAGTCTGTTCTCTGCAGAGGAGTGAGAGAAGAATTCAATAGGGAGGGAAGAGCCGAGCATTATGGGACGTGTTGTGCTCCACTGATAGAAGACACGCAGCTCGCTGTACACTCGCATCCCAGCATGCACAGGACCAAAAGCGTGACCGGACCAAAAGCCACGATGGAATGCCATGATGAACCTGAACTATGCAGATGTGGGGGAGAGACGTGGTCTCATGATTAAAAAAAACTGATTAATTCAGACGTCGCTGCGCGTGATGAACACAAGATGCTTTTAAGTCACTCTGGGTGGTGGCTGAGGGGAGATCAGACAAAACACTCACATGACACAAACAGATGCAGAGGAAGACGTGCACACACACACACACACACTCGCACTCGCACACGCACTCGCACACAGGCGAGAACATGCACGTCTTTACCCCCAAAAATCATGCATCCTACAAACACTCAAATGATTTTTGGACATTTGGTGATATATAAGTTATATACCATCATTTAACTTTGTGGCGCCCAGGTGGCGCAGTGGGATATTCCTCTAGCACCACAGCGCCGAGATTCTGAACTCCTCGGTTCGAAACTCGGCCAGCTGGGCGCCATCTAGCAGGCGTAGTTGGCAGTGCCTGCAGCACAGTCTTTAAACGCGCTGTAAGGACCCTGACTGGCAGATAGAGAGGCGCCTGTGCAGAATGCATGAGTGAAAAAGGGTTCCGCTAAAGGCTGCGCGCAGGTCGAAGGAGGCGTGAGCAGCAATATACCCACCTCGACTGCAATCAGGGATCCACCAGCAGCGGAAGACAGATGGAGTGCTCACTGAATGTACATGTCACACTATATGATCAAAAGTATTTGGACACCTGACCTTGAGCATGTTGGACCCTCTGATTACTAGTCCCGTACCCTAACCACTAGTCTACAACTGCTTTGTGCTCAGGGAAACAGTCATGCTGGAGCAGGAAAGGTTCTTCCCTAAACTGTTGCTGCAAAGTTAGAAGCATATCATTTTATATAATTGATTTATCACACCTGTTAAGAACTGGTGTTGCTGAAATACATTAAATCAAAGGGGAGATGGGGTGTCCCAATACTTTTCTCCATATAGTGTACAAACAGACCAGGACCTGAACATGGAACTTAATAAAAACAAAACCAGCCATCTTTAGTCTAGCAGATCCAAACAAAACCCAGGAAGAACCAAGGTTTGAACAGTGATCACGTTCAATCAGGCTTCAAAGTGGAGAGAGAAAAAGATAAAGGAGGCAAACGAGGAATATTTGGTGTTTCAGAGAGGTACAGAGAGGTTCAGAGAGGTTCAGAGAGGTTCAGAGAGGTTCAGAGAGGCACAGAGAGGTACAGAGAAGTTCCAGGAAGTAAGAACCAGAGCCACGTACCTAACGGAGGAAAATCTAACTTTTTCTTGCGTTTCTTGAACAAGCCACGTTTCCTCCACGGCAACCACTTACTCACGTTCATCATCAGAACTTCATGGAGGAGGGAATGAAAAAAACAACTGAAGGTGTACGGACGGGGAGACGGAACAACAGCGCAGGAAGCAAGGTGATTACACAGGAAACTGATGCTGCTGGGGGCAAAGCATGCTGGGAGTAAAACAGTCTAAAAGGAGGAAGGGGAGCGAGTGTGTGGTGATGAAAGTACATGACGACCACGTACACTCATACACACACACATATGCACATGTACTCATGCATACACACACACACAACAAAATATACTCACACACACACACACACACACTCCTATACGCATATACACACTCATACACACGTATGCATGTACACTCATACACACACATACACTCACACACTAATATACACACATGTACACTCATACTCAAGCATATACTCATACACACACTGATACACACATGTACGCATACTCATACTTGCACATACACTCATATACACAATAGTACACACACACTTATACTAATGTACACACACTCATACTCAAGCATACACTCATACACTCACACTTATACACACCCTATATACACACACATACACTCCTACTCAAGCATACACTCATACACACACTAGCACACTCACACACAGTAATATACACACACATGCACACACACACACACACACACACACACACACACACATATATACTCATACACTCATACTAATAAACACATACTTTACATACACTACGTACACTCATAATGTAATGGCCGAAGCCATAACTGAGGACCACACCAAGGCATGAAAACATGTCTGAGAGAAGAGATCCAGCAGCTTACTATGGAGGCTTACTATAAAGCAGCAGTGTAGCCTTTACTGTTTTGCTGGCCCAGACAGAAAGATACATTTTGACTCAGATAAGAGGTAGATGAACTAAAAGTTTCTAAGAGTCAAGCTTACTTGCATGAAAAATTTGACTATCGTTGTTGACCATAAATCTGGACAAGTCCTGAAGAGACAGAGTGCAAAATATCATTACTAACTGGTGAATACGAGTCCCAAGAAGCTGTCAAAACTAAAAATTATAATTGGTCCACATATTTGACTATGGAACAGTTTTTACACCTAGTGCCCTTCCTGATGCAACCCTCCTATTTTTATTAGCTTGGGCTAGGGGTGCACTGGTGTTCCCCAATAGCTAGGTTCACGTACCATCAAGCACCTTCTGTATGTGTGAGCCCAGCCCGGGATTTGAACCCCCGGAACTCAAGCACTGCTGTTACCACCATATGCGCTCACAACTGACAAAACAGTTCATCAGTAATACAAACAGGGACGCCAAATGTATTATTACCCAACGTTCATCCCCATTACCAGCCAGCGATGCACACACAGCATGTGTTTGGGTAATAAACGTGTCGAGGAGAGGCCAAATGTTTCCTCGTTTTCATTCCAGCTGACCCAGCAGGCCATACAGACTCTGATTTCAACTTTCCCTTTCTCTCAACCACATCAACACGCCCTTCTGAGATATTTACAGCATGACTTCGGTTAGCCTGAATTCTCCATCACACTCATACACACCCTGCAGAGGAGTGTGTTTTAGTTTTATACCATTTCTTCCTTCTTCTAAACACTTTAATGGCACTTTAGACACACAATCTAATGCAAAATGTTTGGACACCCCTGGTCAAGTTCTATATTTCTGCATATTTGGAGAACGATCTGGAGAGAACGTCTAAAGAAAAACACCCATAACATTTGTTATATTTGGCTTTTTAGTTTTGTTTGTTTTAGGGCTGCCGCGATCGGTCAACCTAATCGATGACATTGAAGCATCAATTTTAATTAATGACCTTTTTAATTTCTACAACGTTTCCATTCATATAAGCGCTCATATGATTCCCTCAGCACTACCTGCTGCGTGCATGACCCGAGTGGTATTTGGTCACTGGTCAGCGGCATTAAGCGCAGTCTTAAAAAATGCATCTGCAGCAGTCAGAGGCCGATTGTAGAGCTTTCAAAGAAAAGACCAAAGTTTTCCAAGACACAACTCATCAAAAATTTGGTGATACTTAAAACTGGCACAAAACAAAAAGCTGGTTTGTACACTGCAAAGCTTCGATGGTACCACAGCAGCACTAGCACCATGTTGCACGTCTATATTGTTTTATTTCGTTTCTTAATCGCTGAGATCTTGGAATACCGAATTCCTTAGCGAATTCAGTTAGGGCGCGTGAGACGTGACAAAACTTTTACTTCTATATTGTTTCATTAGGCTTCTTAATCGCGGAGATCTTAGCGAGTTCAGTTAGACCGCCGCACACTTTGCTGTGTTGGGCTCGTGATTTTTGCGGTTGCCGCGGTGCTCAAAGCACAAAAAGCTTCTCGTGTGAATGCGCCCGAACACTCACCACTTTGTTTACATGGCTTAGAATTTGAAGTACGTTTTGAGTGAATGTGTAGGTTAGAATCTGGGCTCATTCTGTCGTTTCTGTATGTTGGACTTAATGAGACGTGCCCACCTCTAACTTTTTTATTTCTGCTATAAGTTTGAGCACTTGAAAATTTGATAATATGGACATAAACCATGTTTACATTAGTTCTGTGTTATATTATAATGCCGTACAGTTTTGTGTTAAAATAAAAGAAGCTTAAATGAGATTCTGAATTACAATTTTTTGGAGGAAAATCAATCGTTTAGATTAATCGACTAATCGATAAAATAGTCTATAGATTAATCGATAGAAAAACAGTCGTTAGTGGCAGCTCTAGTTTGTTTGCATTTTTCTCCTTTCGGCTGCTGTGATATATATTTAAGGGTCGCCACAGCGGAGTTTTTACACCAGATGTCCTGACGAGATCGTTCTTATTTTATCCGGGCTTAGAATCATCACTAAGAGTGGACTGATGAGTGCACCTCCATGTGGCTAAGCTGTTGAGCCACCCCCTCCTATCCCAGACACTGCCATTCATCCCTAAGATCCAGGCTTTGAATCTCAGCAACAGAAGCCATGCTGTAAATATTTGAGAAGGGCGTGTTTTCTTATTTATTAGGATTTTAACGTCATTTTTTACTCACTTTACATTCCTGACAGGACAGGTTTTTTCTGGTTCCACAAGATTGATCAGTTCCAGTTTAATATTAAACAATTTCGTATCTCTAATTCACCTCACTCGCACATCTTTGGACCGTGGGAGGAAACCGGAGCTCCCACAGCGCTACCCACCGAGCCACCGTGCCGCCCTGGTTGAGAGAAAGGGAAAGTTGAAATCGGAGTCTGTATGGCTTGCTGGGTCAGCTAGAATGAAAACGAGGAAACATTTGGCCTCTCCTCGAAGTTTATTCCTCGAACACATGCTGTGTGCGCATCGCTGGCTGGTACTAGAAATGCCAAATGTGCCCATTAGCAAGAGAACATCAAGTAATACATTTGGCATCCCTGTTTTTATTATTAATTATTGGTTTTGTCACTTGTGGGCTGGCATATTTTACCACTGCACCACTCGAGTGCCCACATTCCACAATTAGTTTTTAAATGTAATTTTAAAAAACAAGTAGAAATCAGTAAATCCCAAAGCTGCAATGATGTACATGTCTAGTAAAAGTTTTTGTTTATTTGGTTTTTTTTAACGCCTTGTTTACTCTGTTGAGTTATTTCAAGGCAGGACCGGTTATTTGGGGCAGGAATTTATTGCGTTTATAAAAAAGTCTGTTTAAAAAAGTAAAAAAAGTTTGTATTTGTAAGAAACTTTATGATCATGTTTGCATTGGTCTAGTAAAAGTAAAGTATATGTAAGCCTTCGAGTTATAATAATCCTTGTAAAAACAGAGCCTGTAGGTACGAGCTCCTGAGAATGTCCACCTTAAACATTAACAATTAACTCAACCCCCAGCCAGCAACATCTGACCCAACCCCTGTATAATCAATCACACAGTCAGACGGACAAACACACGCTAGACGGAGAACCAAAACAAGAAAAGAAACAATTTGCCCGAGTCCACTTACCCCTCCTGAGCCCCGGGGGGGTCAATTAACATGCCTTGGAACATGCCGAGCATTTGTACAGGTGACAAAAGCATTAACTGAACGGTCAAGTTTCTAAATAGGTCAAAATACTGAGCTCTCTACTTAATTAACGTAATTTTACTTCATTTTACATCATTATTTCATCTTTTCTGTTCTGCTGTTGCAAGGATGTACAGGTTAACAATACAAAAAAAAAGCACCTGCGATGACTGTCATCCAGCAAACACCCCTATCATCACATTACCTTCAACTAGACAATAAAACTCACTCTCTTCTCTAACAAAATTAATTCCATTTTCCATAATTTCTACTAATTTAGTAATGTCCAATTCTCTATTGCACTAGAGACTAGGCACAGACCCTTGGGTGGGTCGAGAGCCAAAAAATTGGCCGCGGAGAATTTTAACAGGCAAATAAACACAAATTGAACTTGGAGGCCACAGTAAACCACAGTGGAACCAGATTGCCACCATTTTTATTAATTACATATATTTAGTTTTGTGTTTTGTTTTGATTAACTGTTTGTGTAACCTGGGTTGCGGAAAAAGGGGGTTGCTGGAGCCTATCCCAGCTTTTCAATGGGCGCAAGGCACACAGTAACACCCTATGTAATTCAGTGTCTGTGGGAGGAAACCGGAGGAAACCGGAGGAAACCCACACAAACACGTGGAGAACATGCAAACTCCGCACAGAAAGGACCTGGACCGGACCGGCCCACCTGGGGATCGAATCCAGGACCTTCTTGCTGTGAGGCGACAGTGCTACCCACTAAGCCACCGTGCCGCCCTGCGGAAAAACATCATGGACAAAATGTGGGTCGCTTAAAAAAAAAAATTAAAAACAGCTGGGCCAGGGCACGCTTGCACATTCAGCCTTCCCTTCCTAAGATACGCCTGTAGAGTGTCAGACCAGGTTGCCAGCACCACTGAGACTCAAACCCAGGGCTTCCCGATGCTGAGGCGGTGAATTAGACCGCTGTGCCAATCATGCACCTGTGGAAAATCCTTAATCCTGTTTATGAGCTGGAGCTGAAATGTGAATGGATTCCAGAGCAAAACTAGAATAATAATAACAGAAACAGAAACACAATAAAAGCTTTGTGAAGGTCCAGTCTTAGTCATCGGAGGCATGTGCGGCCTTTCTCAGGAAGTGTGAGTTTTGTGCATGGTCCAGGGCTCCAGAAGAAATACAGATATTGGAAATGACTAAAAGTGGAAGGTAAAAAACTGGAACTAAAAGAAAGAAAGAAAATGCTACCAAGAGGTGGACTGCCGGACGAGTTTATTAAAGCAGCAGCCAATAACAATGTGGATCATACAAACATTAAGCCTGGCACAATGACACTTTGTCTGTGAGTGTATGTAAGTCTCTCTGTGTGTGTGTGTGTGTGCGTGTTTGGGTGCGTGTGTAACCAGATAAGCCTGACTGTCTCTCCTCGATGTGTTCTGCTCTTTTATTCCTCAAGGTTTCACGTAACACGGTCTCCATTTCTCACAACAATAGAAAACACCGAGCTCAGGCCAGCCCACCACACCGTGTTAATACTGCCACAAATCAAACGCCTATAGGCCGACTGACCTCTGCCCTTACCCACAATGCACAGCAAAGGGACAAACAGACAGAGCAGGGGTCACAGATAAAGGTACTGACACAGGACCTCCAAGTAAAAGTAGTCAAACACTCGAGGCCACACCGGTGCTGCACCAAACCTTCCCGCTGCTCGGCTTATATAAAACTTGGCTGAAACGCTGTGAGCTGCCTTTCCTTTCCGTGTGTGTGTGTGTGTGTGTGTGTGTGTGTGTGTGTGTGTGTGTGTGTGTGTGTGCGTGTAGGCACAGCATGGGCTTGGCCTGGTTTATTTTCCGCTGCGATTTGGCAAAGCACTCATTCAACCAGACAGTCAAATTAACGTTGACAAATTAGAGCAGCCAGATCAGGCAGCATAGAGAGAGACTACAATACCCAGAATCCTCTAGCACGTTCTACTATCAGGTTAACGACGCTTATTAAAAGATGATGACAGATCTGAGCGCACAGACGACGTTCTGCAACAGTTTGACGCAGCATGCGTGTCTACTGTGTTCAGATTCCTGTGACGGTTTCTTATCTGTGACTGAATGACGGGACACTGTAGAAACTTCTAGAACAGTGGGGGGCAAACTACGGCCCGCGGGCCACATACCGGGCCCGTTAGGCTGTTTGATCCGGCCCGTTGAGCATTTACAAAATTGTCCTTTAGAGTAGTGCTTGCAAACTGAATCGCTGAGTCAACGAGTCAGAAACGACTCTTTTCAAACATATAATTCATTGGAATCGAATCAGGGAGCTGTGCCCTTATCTGTGGTAAAGATGCATTTGTTTTGCTCACTCTATTTCATTACAGTGTCGTGCTCAAGCAACTTAATGAATCGGTTCATTTGTTAAAGAGATTCTGTATAAACCGAATTCAGATTTTGGGCGGAACTTCAATCTCTCTAGATCTAATCACACTAGGACTTATTAAACTTGCATTCACAGAAGTTTCTGCAGCACTTTCAGAAGGACATCACAGCACCCCCGGGACCCGTAAAAGAAAGCACTGCTCCAAACGCATCAGAATACACAAACATCAGTCCTAATGCACCTGAGCAAACAGCTGTCTCTGTGGGTTCGCCTCATGCCGGGGATTTCCACCCTGTCATTAATACCTGAAAGCACTTTCATCCAGAAATCTACACAGACTCAGCTGTAAATACAAAGCCCTGATCTCGTTCCCCTCCCAAAATACACTCATTCATAGAGAAACACACACACTGTAATAAAGCACAGACACTTTAAAGTACAGCCCAGAAAATAATGTGTAAATAATGAATTTTTGCAGCATTATGGTTCAATTTTAGCCCAATCTGCCAGAAAATTTGTTTTCAATTCTTCATCGTTACGAGGTAGCAGTTTAAAACACCTGAAAAAAACAGCTTTCTGTTTATAAATACACATGCGGACACATTTATTTTCATGAACCAATGTTCTTTGTAAGGGACACAGCAGAAGGTAGAAATACCCTGCAGAGGGCAACAATCTGTTGAAGGGCTTTGCCACCCCCCTTTTCAGACATAGCTAATCATGTCTTATGTAGACACCCAGCCAGTTGGTATCAGCGCTGAGATTCGAACCTGGATCTACACAAGTTTATGTTAATGTTACAATAATGATATTGTCTGCTACAGGCCAGTATCCGTTCTGTGGTTAATAGAAAACAAATCTACAGGGTGGTGCTTTAACAGACTTAAACACACACTGCATGGTCCAGGAAAACTTCTGACTGTTGCCCGGTGACCAGAACGGCTGCAGAAAAATAAAACCATTGTGGTGGACGAAAGCATCATAAATCCAGATCCGCAAAGGAATTCCAGACCGGAGAGGGGTGAGGCATTCCCGACCCACACACACACACACACACACACACACAGGGAGAGGGAAAGAGAGACAGACCAAAGGAAAGAGAGAGACAAACAGAAGTAAGAGAGAGAGAGCGAGAGAGACTGAGAGAACAACAAAGATAGACAGGAATACAGAGAGACAGACAAAGAGAGAGAGACAGAGAGACACAGACAGAGACAGACAGAGGAAAAGAGAGACAGACAAAGAGAGACAGAGAAACACAGAAAGAGGCAAACGGAAGGAAAAAGAGAGAGCAAGACAGATAAACAGACAAAGAGAGAGACAGAGAGACGCAGCGGGAAAGAGAGAGACAGACAGAAAGACAGAGAGAACAAAGTGAGACAGGAATACAGAGAGACAGACAGACAAATAGAGAGACACAGACAGAGGGAAAAAAAGACAGACAGGCAAGGAGAAACAGACAGAGAAACACAGAGAGAGGCAAACAGAAGGAAAAAGAGACAGAGAGACAGACAGACAGACAGACAGACAGGCAGACAGACAGACAGACAGACAGACAAAACAACAGAGGTAGATAGGAATAGACAGACAGACAGAAAGACAGACAGAGCAAGCAAGCAAGATAGAGCAAGAGAGACATACAGAAAGACAGATAGAGAGAGAGAACAACAGAGAGAGACAGGAAGAGAGAGAGAGACCGACAGGCAAAGACAGTAAGACAGACAGTAAGACAGACAGACAGACAGACAGACAGACAGACAGACAGACAGAGAGAGACAAACAGAGAGAAGAGCAGAAAGAGACAGGAATAGAGACAAACAGACATAGAGATAGAGACAGACAAACAGACAGAGAGCAAGACAGAGAGAGACAGAAACAAAGAGAGGAACAGAGAGAGTCAGACAGAGTAAAAGACAGACAGGGGAACAGAGAGAGAGACAGACGGAGAGAGAGAGACAGAGAGTTGAAGGTAGAGAATAAAAGCTCCCTGAAAAGGGCCTCAGCCTGAAAACACTGTTGCAAATCATTCTGCTCTGCTGCAGATCTGCACCTTCAACCACAACACCATCGTCCAGCAGGACTGATCCCACCGGGTCAGAGTAAGAATGGACACTGTAGTTTCAGACACTACAAGGCCTGGATCAAACGCAGACATGGACCAAGGGGAACAGATGCTCGATGTCTGGGCTCCTACATACACGGTAGAGCTGAAATTATGAACGTGTGAGCACTGAATCAAAAGCATTTGAACGGTGTTACAGTGCATACAGAGTGTGATGTTGGATGAGAAGGCCTGGCTAGCAATGGACATTCCAATTCATCCCAAAGGCATTCAGAAAGACCTGAGAGTCCTGTGCCACTGGAGTGGTACACCAAAATCATCAAACTAGATGGTAGCTCAGCAGTCAGGGTTCTGGACTAGTAATCGTAAGCTTGCCACTGTTGGGCTCCTGAGCAAGGCCCTTAACCATGAATTGCTCAGAATGTATTCAGTGACAATTGTAAGTTGCTTTGGATTAAAGCGTCCGCTAAATGCTGCGAATTTGAATGAAATATCTTTATGGACCAAAGCACAAGGACAGAGTCATACTGTAATAGGAAACTGCCTTCCCCAAACTGTTACCACAAAATTGGAAGCATATAATTTCTGTATGTAATAGATTTTACATGCTTGGTAGTAATGTTAAAATAACTACATTGAATAATTGGAAGGGTGTCCACACACTGGGGGCGGCAACGTGGTTTGGTGGGTAGCACTGTCGCCTCACAGCAAGAAGGTCCTGGGTTTATTTCCCAGGTGGAACGGTCTGGGTCCTTTCTGTGTGGAGTTTGCATGCTTCCTTCCACAGTCCAAAGGCACTACCCTTTAGATATGGGTGTGTGTGTATGAGCGTGCCCTGTGATGGAATAGTGCCCCATCAAGGGTGTTTCTATGTGTCTTGCACCCGTTGAGAGCTGGGATAGGCCCCAGCACACACACACACACCCCTTCCTGGACCTGATTAGGATAAGCGGTTTAGAAAGTAAGTGACTGAGTGATGTCCACACACTTTTGGCCATACAGTGTCAATGCATCATAGACAGTCATCAAAAATGCCCCAACTTGAAAGTATAAAAGTCAGTCTGACCCACTGGAAATTGACTGACGACCCTCATAAACGCTCAGATGTTCCACGACCAAAGTACACCTAAGTTCAGGAAGAAGCTGGGTTGCATTTCAAACCTCACCCAACTGTACTTATCAGTAATTTGTGTACTAGCAATGGTTTACACCCAATACACACCTCTAGATTCCAGGACACCTGCTGGAAGGCAAATGCTGGGCGTGTGTTTTAAATACAGCAGCCACAGCATCCAAACCAAACACCCCCGCACCACAGGTACAGTTCTAGGTGGTTACATCCACCAGCCAAAACAAGCGCTTGATTTTTGAGGTACTGTGAACTGATCACTGGAAATACACTGGAAGAACATCACCGCCTGATCACTCACCTGATCGCCACTTGATGATGTCACTGAACTCGTTGTTGGCTCCACTATCTATCGTGTCCACAGGTGAACCTGATGCCGCCATGTTCAGGTGGAGAAGTCGGAGGGCTCACTTTCCAGGATGCTTCTTAATCCTAAAAAAAACAAAAAACAATGATATTATTTATCTTTATGTATAAAGTGGATGGTTTTATTCAGTCTGGTCTCTCTGGGCTATTTAAGACCTCATAAAAAGAATTACCAATAGGAGAAAGGCAAGGCAATTTGGTTTACAGGTGGGAAATTAAGGTTTGTTGGTGCAAAACCAAACACTGTCAAGTCAGAGCCTCCTCAGGGCAAAGCTTTAAAAAACAACAAGGAGCAAAAGATATAAAAATACTCCTAAACAGGAGCCAGGTTCCTATGCAGCACACATTTTATCGGCTGTGCCACCATGCCACCCTGCTTCTAGACCAGATGTACATCACAAACATTAAGGACAAGCTCATAAAAATGTTCAGTCTTCTCTTTGAGTCAGACATGACACCCTGTCAATTAGATTAACCATTGAAATGACCAAAAGCACTAGCCATTGGAACTGTGAGGACCACTGGTCAAGAACTTTGGATAGCTACTGACCACAACATCAGATTGTGTAAATGTGGTTTGGTTGTGTCATCCAGCAGATTAATTTCCACCATAAACTAGTACAAACCGATATAGTCAAATCTGACCTTGTAAAACAGACTTTCTGGGGGCCACAAGGGCCAAAATGCAGCCTATCTAGTCAGCCTAATTCTGACCGTGGATGCTGTTTAATCTCTGACCTTGCATTGTGCACAGGCAACCCCGGTTATGGACTGCGTTGCTTGAGGGGGCAGTGAGAAAATCTGTGGGGGGCAACGCCCACCCCAGCGCCCCCATAGCGCCGGTCCCGCTTGTAGTTTCGCCCTATGCCGGATTCGAACCTGGGTCAGAAAAATATGCACGATGCGCTCTGCCCACTGCGCTACTCAAACAGCCGAGCAATATTGAGGTTGTTATGCTGGTATGCCTGCACACACACGACGTTACTTAGAGTAAAAGTGAATACTACTTCAAATAATTCCCACGGTAGCAGCAGGTTCAGAATAAATTTTTTTTTTAAACCTTTGCTTGCGTTGCGCTTGGGGGGGCAGTGAGAAAATCACCCCCCCCCAGCGCCGGTCCTGTGCACAGGGCACAGATCTGGTAGCATTGTGTGAGTGCGGCTACAACACTTAATGATTAGAAGAGGCGTCCACATACATTTAGCCATTTAGTGCATATTTTCTAGCCATAAAAGTTCCAAACCTGCATTAATAATACTTCCTACTCTGCTCCATGACAACACGATTTGGGCCAAATCAACCACCTTAGAAGGGCGTCCAAGATTCCACAACACGCGCTGATCCCTAATCTGAGAGCATGTTGAGAGACCTGGCATGTTTTGATAAGAAGGAGATGAAGTATGCAGGTTCCCTTCCAAGAAAGGACTTCACTGAGGGGTGTCAATGTGTAACCGCATCGGCACGCGGCTCTAAAATGATGCAACTTGCTAACTTTAAACTCCTGCAGCAAAATGTAGGCACCTATTATGGCATTTCTCTCCACGCTTCCAGGGGTAGAAGATTATTCAGTGGAATGATGGTGCAGTGCAGCCTCAAGGCAACACTGATGAGCCTGTTGAATACTGCATGAACGCCACACTCGTACTCGAACACACCTTCTCCTGCTTGTCCTGTTCCTACAGGTTCTGGAACTTTTTACTGTCCCGTCCAACAGCAGGATGATAAAGTGGCGACACAAATGACAGAAATATCATTTAGGTTTATAGCTGAGAATAAAATGTTGCATGGCGAATCAGGGACTCCATCCTGCAACATCAAATCCAGACATAAAGGCTCGATTGAAAGTAAATGTACACAATTTTCCACCTATTTAAATATAGATAAGACATTTGTAACATGGCTCATGTTAAGAATTCTGTCCTTCTGCATTGCCATTTGGGCCAGCAGAGGCACCACGGAGGCACAGATGTTGATTGACAGTACATTGATGTGTCAGGGGTCCAACAGGGATGGTAAATGGGTTACAGGAGGTACAGAAAGACTACAGTCAACGATTGTATATCCACAAAGTCCATCTGTATTGTAGGTTCAGCCTTATAATCAATGAATCTACGCGCTGCTTAGGTAAACCTGATTAAGTGCTCAGAGTGCATCTAGAGCTCATTAAACATTAAACACTCTCGCCCACTCAATACATTACTGTTCGGATATTTCACTACAACACACTAGGTCTTAAGACATTTTTCTTAAACCTTTGATAAGAAAAAATCTTAAGAAAACTGGACCTATGAAATTGTTTTCACTAAAACATGATAAAGCACCTATTATTGATTCCTGGGAGGTGAACAGAGGACCCTGATTGGACAGCATGTCTGTAAGATACAGTGAGGTTTAGGGTCCAGTTGATTTGCTCACTCACTGAAGCCTATCCCAGCTTTTCAATGGGCGCAAGGCTCACAGTAACACCCAGGACAGGGCGCCAGTCCATCGCAGGGCAGACACACATACACACACACACACACACACACACACACACCCATTCACCTATAGGGCAATTCAGTGTCTCCAATTAACCTGACTGCATGTTTTTGGACTGTGGGAAGGAAACCGGAGCTCCCGGAGGAAACCCACGCAGACACGGGGAGAACATGCAAACTCCGCACAGAAAGGACCCGGACCGGCCCGGATCTAGGGATCGAACCCAGGACCTCCTTGCTGTGAGGCGACAGTGCTATCCACCGAGCCGCCGTGCCGCCCCTGATTTGAGAAACAAATAAAGCATTTTTCTTAAAGCTTTGACATTAAACAATTTGGTCTGATATAAAAAAAAATTGCTCAGATTAATTCTCTTCTACTTAAAATATGTAGTACATTGATTGATTTGATTGATTGATTGATTACTTTATCGATCCATTGCAGTGTTACAGCAGCAATTTACAACTATCACAAGTATCACACAATGACACGACAACATAGTACATGAAAGAATACGAAATTAAAAGTAATGTAATGCAAAAATAAGATATAAAGATCTAAAAAATATAATAATATAAAAATAGAATAAGACATCTAACACAGAAGAAAAACTAAGGGGGGTAAACCTATAAGGTGCAGTTATAGTTATTTTTTGTGCAATTACAGCTGTGCAAATAAAACGATACCATGTGCAAATTTACAATTTAAATAATACCATTACCAACAGTTTATTGTCTTTCGAATAGAACAGTGCAAAACAGTGTAAACAGTGGAACTAAGTACAAATTTATATTTACTGCATTTAGCAGCCACTTTTTCCCCAAAGCAACCAACAATTGCAGCCAGTTAGAGTTGGTAATTGGCCTCACTCAGGGGCCCAACAGTGCTAAGTTTGTTGTGGTGGGGCTTGAAACAGCGACCTTCTGAATTACAGTTCAGCACCTTAACCCCAATCTACCACATTTTCAGCATTTAGCAAACACTTTTATCCAAAGTGACTTACAGTGCTGTGACGGTATACAACACATTCTAAGCAATTGTTGGTTAAGGGACTTGCTCAAGGGCCCAACAGAGGCAACCTGGCAGTGGTGGGGCTTGAACCAGCGAGCTTTCGATTAATAGTCCAGTACCTTAACCACTAGGCTACAGCTGCCCTTTGCTTGAGTTTCTGTTTTTATATAAAGTTACAAATACTTAAAGAAACGTATCGATTAATTCTTATTTTAAAGTGTACAATTTAATCATCAGCACTTAAACACTTTATGCAGCTCAGTACAAACTTTTATAAAACTTCTGACTATGAGAAATTTCACAACGACATACTGTACGATATACCGTGCAGCCCTTGATTAATGCACTGGATTTAAAAACATATGTTTGGTTAGGAGAAGTTATGTAAAACAAACCGACTCATCCAATCACACTCGTTACACACTTAAACAGAAGAGAAATATCAAGTCTAGACTGAATTCTCACCGCTGCGGCTCCTGTGCAGGTATGAACTGATTCACTCTCCCAATCACTGAATGGACCCAGAACATTTGCACTAAACAATCACTGCATGTGAAGCCATTGCTCCAGCTCCACTCACCGCGCCTCCTCCAGCTCCCAAACAAGTGATTCAAGCTCACAAACCGGATCCAAACCGGACAGAAACTCAGAGCGAACCCTCTCCCAAAATCAAACCGAGCCGGTTCTCCCAGTAATCCGCGCACAGACCGGTGCAGGACCCGCTGCTCGCTTCACTTTCTGCGCTAATTCACATCAAACCCGCAGAACTGCGGCGTGCAGCTGAACTTTGTTCCCGGTGCGCGCGCCGCCCACTCAGGAACTTCCTCCGGCGCGCGCTACTGGAAAGATGGCGCGAGCGCGCTCACGCGCGGCCTCGGTGTGGGAACGCGCGCGTCAGCAGCACCGCGTGCACGAGGAGCAAGCAAACAAACACACACACACACACACACTAATATTACACACACATTAATATTAATCGCTTTTATTTTAACACTAATTTTGCTTATTAATATACATAATAATGTAGCTACAATATCAGCACCCTTAACAATAACATTATAAAATACAATGTAAATCATATTTGGTGGCACAGATTTTGGAGGGAATAACTGTAATATAGAAAGTTGGTCAACTTTTAATAAGAAAACTTTTAATAATTTTTTTTATTAGTAGGGCCCTACTAAATTCCCGGAAATGCTTAATTTCACAGAGCTCATTTTTTTAAAATCACAGATTTCACGGATTTTTAAAGAAAAGTGCCACATTTCACAGCAGTCATTAAATAACACTTATAAACTGAATGATAAAATCAATGTAAGATACAATACACAGCACAGCTACCTTAATAGTTTCCTCTCAAAGACGAATATTCTTGTCCTTGTTTTGACACCCCATCCTCTGTGTCTACAGAATCGTTACATCAAATCGTAACCAAACTCAGTTACACAAGTAGTGTTTTTACCTGCTTTAGACATCGACATTTTGTCTAACCGGTTGCTAGTATAACCAACCATCTTTAGAGTTCGCTGCATTTATAAAGAAAGAAATAAACTGTGCACAAACTATCGCAGCACAGAGATGATCACGTGTGTAAAGAAGCACATATTACACAGGAGACGGCTCATTTCACGGTCCGTGACACGAGTTTCACGGCCGTGAATTAGGTAGGGCCTTACCTATAACCAATTAAAAAGTGATTGTTCGATTAAAGATTCCAGTTCAGAACAGCTACAGATCTCTACAGTGAAAGAGCATCGATTTAAAACGCACCCGACTCACCACAGTGCGCATGCGCCACACTTGTTAGAGACCCGAGCAGTTAAACTTGTTTGTATGCATTTAAATTATATTAATCACGAAGGGTGAAACTATTACACATTAAAACAACAAACAGAAGCTGTTGTGTCAGTATGGAGTCTGACTGCGTGTTAAACTCTGCACAACTCAAGTTGTGCTTGATGTTTTTTTTGTATAGTTAATACAAATGTGGATATTTTTCACCATATCCCTGTATACAGGTAAAACTCTGATCAGAATGTCCATTGTGCTCCAGTAAAAAGGTAAAACTGCTGATAATATCTACACCAATGTTGTCAGGAAGAGTTTTACTATATGCATAGTCAAGGCTTGTAATTAATTGTTGACTACAGACTTTGTTTAAAATCTGGTTTTGCTCAGTGTTTATGTTCATCTTGATGTTCTGCTTCCGCCACATGTGTTGCAGTTTCTAAATCTAGGTTGTACAGTTAATTCTTAAAGGTCTTGTAATTTCATTCTGCTTTACACAAATTCAGCTCATCCAGTGCCAGAGCCAACAATGCAACCCCAAAACAACAGTGAGCCTTCTTCATGTTGTACAGTAGGCATGTTGTTTTTTTTATTTGTTGACATGAGGTTTTATTTTGTTCTGTCAATAGAACATTCTCACAGATGATACAGTCCAGAGGGAGAACCGTCTTCACACTAACACCACACTATGTCTGTAATAGAATAAACAACATCTGTGCAGTAAAACGCTTCTGATTTTTTTACACAAAGAGATCAAAATACTCTGAAGACACTTTTGAAAGAAACAAACAGTTGAGAATCAGAAGGCTGCCTCAGTAAAAAACAAACAGAATAGATTAGAAATAGAAAACAATTAATTGTTCTAAAGTAACCTGCTGAGTTTTGAGCTGAATAAGAACAGCTGAAACACACAGTTGTGAGATGATTCTCCTCCCAAACCCAAAACATTGTTCTAATTAGAGCTGTGGTAGTTCAGTGGCCCAGTGATTAGAAAGCTGTTGGTTGGTAGAAAGCCCTGCTACTGTTGGACTCCTGAGCAAAGCACTCAACCCCTAATTGCTTATAAAAGTCATAGTGTAGAAACAGATGACTGAGATGCAGTTTATTGTTCTTTGTGCAACTGTTGTTAATGCTCTAATTTTTGTTTTGACTGCTAGTATCAGTCTAAACGCACGTTGTAAAATCTTGCATGTTGCACATCAGGGGACGACTTGTGGTTTCATTAACTTTCCAACTGTTGATCATTTGTATACAAAGAAGTGTGCAGAGTGTTTGCTATGACTAAGAACGTTAGGAAGCACTTTTACTATAACTGCTACTTGTTGAGTTTCTCCAAACAATAACAATGTCCTTTGTGATAGATTTAAGGTAAAATTTACACAAGAATATTATTTTTTTTATTATAATAAGGCAGTTGTAGCCTAGCAGTTGGCGGCACGGTGGCTAAGTGGGTAGCACTGTCGCCTCACAGCGAGAAGGTCCTGAGTTCGATCCCCGGGTGGGGCGGTCCGGGTCCTTTCTGTGCGGAGTTTGCATGTTCTCCCCGTGTCTGTGTGGGTTTCCTCCGGGTGCTCCGGTTTCCTCCCACAGTCCAAAGACATGCCGCTAGGCTAATTGGAGACACTGAATTGTCCCATAGTTACCTAGCCGCTGCGATGCACAGACCAGTGCATTGTAGTGCCGGTCCCAAGCCCGGATGAATAGGGAGGGTTGTGTCAGGAAGGGCATCCGGCGTAAAAACTGTGCCAAATCCCGCCGGCGACCCCTAACGGGAAGAAGCCGGAAATGCCGACCCCGTAACCGAGAAACGGGACAAAGGCTGAGGAACAAGAAGAAGAAGAAGAAGAAGTTGTAGCCTAGCAGTTAAGATACTGGACTAGTAATCGGTTGAAAGGTCACTGGTTCAAGTCTCACCACTGCCTGGTTGCCACTGTTGGGCCCTTGAGCAAGGCCCTTAACCCTCAATTGCTTAGACTATATATGGTCACAGTACTGTAAGTCGCTTTGGATAAAAGCGTCTAAATGCTGAAAATGTAAATGTATTATCTACAGCTTTAATATAAATACATGTCTATATACATTTTAATTTAAAAATATTGTGCTTTGTCCCCAACCCTTTTTTTAAACAGATCTTTATTTAAGTTTAGAAAATACCTACTTTTATTCATATTCCAAGTACAAAGTTCAGACATTAGGCACACACATACTGTACATAGCGCCGAAATAACAAACTAACACTGCAACAGCGACACCTGCAGTCTGGATAAAGTGAAGCCCGGGCGTAGTTCGCCTCTGTACCGTTATAACAGCGACATCTGCTATCTGGTCAATGCGTCTGCACGAGTGGTAGTTTATAATTCAATGTATTTAAAATGATTGCTATATTTATATTTATTATACAGTAATAAAAATATTCCCTAGTTGATGTTAACTCAGAGAATTTCCTCATTTTCTTCCAACCACTTCTTATCAGATCAAGAGTTCCAGAGAGGCTTTATTGTCATTTCAGCTCTATACAAATACATATTGAAACGAAACAATGTTCCTCCAGGACCAGGATGCAACACAGAACAAAAAGTGCAAGACAATACAATAAACACAGATAAAAAAAACAGGACAATAAATACAAAAAGACATTTCTAATCTAAAAAAGTGATTTTTAGGAAGGAGACAAGACTAGAGACAAGTGTAGTGTTGGCCGGTACATGGTACTGAGTAAATGATAGGTGAGGTAAAAACTGAGATAAAGTCTCAGTTTGTGTTTTGACATCTATAATCTTTACATCTTGTAATCCATAATCTATACTTAATTTGTACCATACACTGTATACTTGAAACTGCACCTCTGTCTGCCTGTCTGTCCATCTATCTGTTCTATCTATCTATCTATTGTCTATCTATCTATCTATCTATCTATCTATCTATCTATCTATCTATCTATCTATTATGTCTATCTATCTATCTATCTATCTATCTATCTATCTATCTATCTATCTATCTATTATGTCTATCTATCTATCTATCTATCTATCTATCTGTCTGTCTGTCTGTCTGTCTGTCTGTCTGTCTATCTATCTATTATGTCTGTCTGTCTATCTATCTATCTATCTATTTATCTATTATGTCTATCTGTCTATCTATCTATCTATCTATCTATCTATCTATCTATCTATCTATCTATCTATCTGTCTGTCTGTCTGTCTGTCTATCTATCTATTATGTCTATCTATCTGTCTGTCTGTCTGTCTGTCTATCTATTATGTCTATCTATCTATCTGTCTGTCTGTCTATCTATCTATCTATCTATTATGTCTATCTATCTGTCTGTCTGTCTGTCTATCTATCTATCTATTATGTCTATCTATCTGTCTGTCTGTCTATCTATCTATCTATCTATCTATCTATCTATCTATCTATCTATCTATCTATCTGTCTGTCTGTCTGTCTGTCTGTCTGTCTGTCTGTCTGTCTGTCTGTCTGTCTGTCTGTCTGTCTGTCTATCTATCTATCTATTATGTCTATCTATCTATCTATCTATCTATCTATCTATCTATCTATCTATCTATCTATCTATCTATCTATATCATAAAACAAGCGAGATAGATGTTAAACAAGTTCTGTGCAGTGATTGATCATATGTGGTTCCACTCCTGATCAGAAGCTGCACCATTATTGGCCAAATATTCTAAATCGTGGAATCTTTCTGCATAGTGATTGGCAGAGCTGCGATTGACCTACATTTCTCTGCTATGATTAGTCAAACGTTGGAAAAGTTGGAAAGATTTCTGCACAGCGATTGGCTGTCGAATGTTGGAGCAATTAATTTTATTTGTGCTGGCAGTCCAACATTGTCCAGTACAGTACCTTGAAACTCGACGTCAATTGGTTCAACTAAGATTTCGAGTTTAGGGGACGTCAAGTTACAAGGTACCACTGTATTTCCAAAAGATTGCCAGCAGCAGTGCACTGGGGGAAGCAAGATTGGTCTGTTAAACATAAATTACTGACAGGAGGCAGTGTGAGGACAGTTGTTCTCCTATTCTAAGGATGAGACACATGAAGCCACTTTTAACTTTAAGGGGACACATGAAACCCCCATGCATCTGTTTATGGATGTCATTACTACTTGTGCGCAACTTATTTTAGTGCTTACTGATCGCTTATTCTCATTTTTATCGTGCGTTTGTAATCACACGTTACTGATAAATAAAAATAAACATAAATGTAATGCAAAATATTTCTACCAGGAGTGGGGTTCGAACCCACGCGGACATATGTCCATTGGATCTTAAGTCCAACGCCTTAACCACTCGGCCATCCTGGTAAATACATTTACCTTAGTCACAGCTCGTCCTTTTAAAATAAAGTGTAAAATAATATTTGACGACTGCAAATTACAGTTGTATTTTTTTGTAATTTGTGAACGCGAACCTTCTCCTCCATTACGGTTAACCGAAAGCCTGCCAAGCTTGCTAACTAACTAGCCTACAAGCTACATTAGCTAACTTGCAATCTAGCTAAGTGCACTTTCTATGCAATTAATATACTTATGCATGCACATATGTAGCTTAGCGAAGCGTAATAAATAATGAATAAACAATCGATCGCAATAGCTAAAAGAACCGTTTTAGGGTGTGTGCTGTATCCCAAATTGCTCCTTATTACCTATCTATGTGCACTAGATATTGTACACTAAGGCGGTCCGAGGGGGCTGACCTAGTGCACTAAGTATCCTGTAAAAGGTCGTTTGTATTGCAGCCACGCTGGCTCGATTACTGAAAGTTAGGTTTACACAAACCGATGTTTGTGCAACCAATAAAACATTTTAGTAAAAGTTACTTAATAATCCGCAGTTTGTGAAATGTTTTATACAATATAACACGACAGAAATATGGTCATTGTATACCAGGAATCTGTCTTGGTCTGTGAACAGAAAAAGAACGGAACAAAAAGGTCAACAGTCAGTCAACAAAAACAATGATCAATTGCAGACATACAATTCAACTTTAAGAAACATAGTGCAACTTATTAACATGTAACCGTGCAAAAAAGTAAACAATAACAGTACTAATATACTGTACTCACATTGGTGGGGTAGAGTTTTTGTGTAACCAGCAAACACGTGGTCACAACGTTGTTACTAACACTAATTTTGACATCAACAACGTGGACTTCTCCAAATGTCAAAATAAAACATGTAAGTATTTTAACAATGATGTTCTACATCCTTTAAATGTGTTATATGAAAAATACACAATATTATGTTGTGAACAAACTGAGCGTGACAAGTTTGCAAAATTGTAAATAATACAAACCCAATTTCAAACCCAAGTTGAGACATTTTGCAAGAAAATTATTGTGTAAGAAGATGTTTGTTTGTTTGTTAGGATTTTAACATCATGTTTTACACTTTGGTTACATTCATGACAGGAACGGTAGTTACTCATTACACAAGGTTCATCACTTCTCAAGGTTATATCGAACATAGTCTTGGACGATTTAGTGTCTCCAATTCACCTCACTTGCACGTCTTTGGACTGTGGGAGGAAACCGGAGCTCCGGGAGGAAACCCACGCAATCACAGGGAGAACATGCAAACTCCACACAGAAAGGACCCAGACTGCCAGATAAGATAATATCACAATATTATGTACGGTAGATGGTGAAATACTTAAGTTATTTGCAATCTTGCATAAAGAAATACTTTTGATTGACAGTTCTCTCTGAAAGTTTGGCAGAAAGTGGTGACTAAGTGCAAAGACTCTGCCATTGGTGAAGCCTTCTTCTTTTACTCAATGATGTTACCTTCATCTGTTCATCTGTCACTGTATGATGTTATTTTGAATGTATTCCAGACATGAAATCTAAAATGTGTTTATTTTTACAAAACACATCTAAATTTGTCAGAACATTCAAAATCATTTCTTTGTACATTTGTCACTTAAATATTTAAGAGTATTAACAAATCACAGATTCTTGTTTTTATTGCATTTTAGAAACTTTCCCAGTTTTTCTGAAAAGTGAAACAACAGTTATCCAAACAATAAAGCAAAGAAACCACAGAAATGTAGTTCTGCAAGTAGTTTGTTGATACTGCACTCAGAAATGGTTTAATTGATTTAATTCACTGAATGAAAAGCCGAGCTGATTCTAGTTTCATTTTGATATTTGCTCTCGTTTACTACTTTATAATGTAGTTAAATTATATAACAATATCAACAACATACACCAGGTAGTTTCGATCTCGAAATCCGATGGATTCATTTACACTTTATCTAAATTGACCTACAATTTGAGCCAGTAAGAGTGTAGAGCATTGCTCAGGGTCCCAACAGTGGCAAGTTGACGGGTGAGGGGGCTTGAACCGGCAACCTTCTGAGTATTAGGCCAGTACCTTACCACTGCCCCTAATCAAGATTGATTCGAAGTTCTAATCTAAACAAGTTCCAATCGTGCTGATCTCAGACAATGGTGTTAAATTTTACTCGATCAGGGTCGCGGTGAGACCTGTTTTCACGGAATCACTATAACACATGGTAATGCTCAATCACACCCCGAACAGCACGCCAATCCATCGCGGGACCGGTAGCACCACCGGGGATTCGAACCCCCCGTCCTCAACTATAGTAGGATTATAATAATAATAATTATTATTATTATTACGTACCTGCATTGATCCTCGTCCTGGTTGCGTTTACATGAAGGCTCTTGTCAAACACACACACAAACACACACACACACACACACACACACACACACACACACACACACACACACACACACACACACACACACACACACACACACACACACACACACACCAGTGTTCCAGAATGACGCTCCTTAAAACAGTTCACCAGGGGTTTTAACTTTTGACGGAACGCACTGTGACGTAATCATTCATCAGCCAATAAGAGACGGAGATTAATTCAGGTCAGCTCAGGTAAAATCCACTGCGGTAAAGTTGGTTTTATCTTCGCATATTCGGATTTCTTTCTTCAATGACTTTTAAAAGATGTGTCCATAAAGGCTAATATGTGTAACTGGTCATTACTGGCAATCAAGACAATCAACTACATCTCAGTTTACTACCGAAACAGATGCTTTTCAACAATAAATTGCTTTCAATGTGTGCCGTAACCGCTAGGAGAGCTCAGGGAGCGTCTAAAAACTCACATAACACAGAAATAGCAGCAAATAGCGATCGTAGGGTTCCAAGCACTAAAACCATTTTTTTTGTTTTAGAAAATACTTTTAATAGTTTTTTAACAGCTCATCGCTTTGAATTATGATAGAATAAAAAGACAGGCTTTACACAATATTTACACATTTACACATATTTACACTCAGACTACATGTTATAAGTTTTTTTTTTTTTTAATGAAATGTTTCAGTGGCTTTTGAACAAATATTCTAAAAATAGGTTGTAAATTGAGTGGAACCAACATGACATACATCACCTCTTAAATTGGCAACTTAATATCTGCCTTATTAAGCTGACAAAATTTAATAAAAAAAAACCTTCTAAACAATTCTTCAAAGTTCTCAACAACAAGTTGTACTTCATTAAATGTAAACCAGAAGACAAACTACACCTGCTATATTGACATTGTCACCCTTTATTACACAGTAAAAACAGATTAAAAAAAAAATCTCTTTTACTATGTAATAAAAAGTGATAGTGTCAGAATAAGAGTTGTAGTATGTAATGTGGGTTACACTTGAACAAATACAACTCGTTTTAGAGCAATATGATTAATACTTTAAAAGCTATTGAAGTTATTAAATAAAAATCTATTTTACTATGTCATAAAAAGTTACAGTGTCAGAATAAGAGTTGTAGTATGTAATGTGGGTTACACTTGATAATATACAACTTGTTTTGGATCAATCTGCCCATATATCACATATGGGCCAGTGATAGCTCAGTGGTTAAGGTACTGGACTAGTAAGCAGAAGGTTGCCGGTTCAAGCCCCGCCACCACCAAGTTGCCACTGTTGGGTCCCTGAGCAAGGCCCTTAACCCTCAATTGCTCATTGTGTTCCGCTCACTGTGTAAGTCGCTTTGGATAAAAGCGTCTGCTGAAAATGTAAATATGCTGAATACTTTAAAAGCTATTGAAGTTATTTAATAAAAATCTGTTTTTACTATGTAATTAAAAGTGACAGTGTCAGTATAAGAGTTGTAGTATGTAATGTGGGTTACACTTAATAATATACAACTTGTTTAAGAGCAACATGACGAATACTTTAAAAGCTATTGAAGTTATTAAAAAAAATCTGTTTTTACTATGTAATAAAGGGTGACAGTGTCAGTATAAGAGTTGTGGTATGTAATGTGGGTTACACTTGATAAAATACAACTTGTTTAAGAGCAATATGCTGAATACTTTAATAGCTATTGAAGGTATTAAATAAAAATCTGTTTTATTATGTAATAAAGGGTGACAGTGTCAGAATAAGAGTTGTAGTAAGTAATGTGGGTTACACTTGATAAAATACAACTTGTTTTGGAGCAATATGCTGAATACTTTAACAGCTATTGAAGTTATTAAATAAAAATCTGTTTTTACTATGTAATAAAGGGTGACAATGTCAATATAGAAGGTGTAGTTTGTCTTCTGGTTTACATTTGATGAAGTACAACTTGTTGTTGAAGAATTGTTTAGAAGGTTTTTTTAAATTAAATTTTTTCAGCTAAAACCAACTTTACCGCGGTGTAAAATCCACCTTCCGCATACAGTGAAATTACTGCTGTTTATGTCTTATGTATAATACATATTGTCATGCACTTCTATTCTTTTTCATTTGTTCCTTTTGCCCAATCTGAGTTTTTCTCACTCTTTCTACTCACTCATGTTTTTGTCGTTGTTTTTATTTGGGCTGCAGCATCCTAAGTCTGATCTGAATGCATTGTCGGAGCCACCTGTTGTAAAATAATTTGATAAGTATTATTAGTAGTACAAGAATGATATTTTGCCAGTTAGAAACGTTTTGCTTTTAATTAAAAGGACATTGGGTCAAATTTTGGCTCTAGCAGTTTTACAGTAAACTGCAAATATTTCAATTATTGTCTTAACATGTTTTCTAGCTTTACTGATGGCCATGTTAACCAGCAAATAAAAGCTTTGAAAGAAAATCATACACATATATTTTTACAGTAATATCAAGTATAATTCAGTCTTTTATGAATTGTCTTATATTTTACAAGCCATCTGAGAATATATAGCTAACATGTTTTGTAAAACATAGTAACAATCTTCTGACTTTTCCAAAGATTCAGTGTTTCATTTAGAAATGTGTTTACACTTTTTATTTTATGCTTGACTATCAATAGTTTTGTAAAACATTCCTAGCACATAGACCGGATGCAGTATATTATGCAGTGTGTAATGTGATGCCAGTTTAATTTCCTTGGAGGCACAGTTTCTTCAGAATCATATACAGTGTGTGTTGCGCAATCCCAGGTATTTCAAATATTTAAAACCAAGAACTGTTTAATTAAGTGTCTTCATTTATTCATCATCTGTCTTACCACCACATTATCCAGGACAGGATCGCACTGGGTCTGATTGGGCAAAAGGCAGGAATCAGTCCAGACAGGTCACTAGTTTGTCATAGGACATACACACAGGGCAATTTTAGTAGATTTTGGGAGCTCACGTTTTAGTAGTCCTTGGACTTGTGGTAGGAACCCAGAAGAAGTACACATGGACACAGGGAGAACATGCAAACTCCGCACAGAGGGGACCATAGCTGCTCGGCCGGGGAACAGTGCTACCCACCGAGCCACCGTGCTACCTCTTATCAGGTATTTGTACAAAGTATTTAATTGTCATAGAAATTTAAGAACAACATTTATTAAGCTTTATTATTAACACCGGACAAAACTGCAAATATTAAATGCAATTATAAATCATTTACAGAAAATACTATATCAAACTATATAGCAAAATATTGAACGTTAAGTTATTAAATCCAGACACAAATGCATTAATATCTTGCATCTATACATTCTAAAAACATGTATGACAGTGTAATATGGTGTGTACAATTTTAATGAATGTGCAAATGAACCTTTTTAATGCTGTATTGGTACCTGATAAGAGTTTTGAATGATAAACACCTCTAAAAGCAGGCTTTCTGTTTTCCACAGCACAAGAACATTACAATAATTGTACAGTTTTATTGTTTTGTGACTGATACAACTTTAAAGTTAAGTTTCTTAATCATGTGCTGTTTCTGTTATTTTGTCCACCTACACAATAATAAAAAAAAAAAAACCAAAATAACCGAGACCAACAATAACCAGTGTTTAACAGGTCTTCTTCTAATGATGCACTGATAAAAAGAACAAACAGGGAACACATATAAAATGAAAAATAAAAAGGAAAATAAAACATTTAACATTTTAACAAATAATAGTTGATTTTTGTTGCATTTACTTCCTTGTTGTTCACGATGCTGTTCACCTTATTTACTAAGAATGCAAACAGCCTGTTTCACCATGGCTTTCATGGATTTGCATGTCATTTGAAATAGCCTAACCTTTTCCTAAGAAACTGTATCCTATCACTGTTTTTAACCCACCCAGGCTATAAATCTCTAAGACCTGTGCTTAGTCTTTTCTTTCTCCTTTCCTCAACTCTCTCCCTCTCCTTTTCCTTCTGTCGGTAGTATTCCTCCTTGAGATCTTCCCGTTTTCTACGCCTCCAACCTTTAGCAGAGACATGGTAAAGGTCCACGTTGTTGCCTGAGTATGCATCTCTGTGGGTGGCCCTGTACACAGCTTCCCTGGCTATTGAGACTGCTTCATCCTCACTCATCCCCCAGTGAGTCCTCCCATCCAGGATGGAGTAAGCATAGGGGGAACCTGAGCCCACAGAGAAGAGGTCGCCCTGCAGGCGGAGACCATCGCTGCAGACGTAAAAAAGCCGTGGACCAGTTCCTGCTCTGGGTTCAGTTTTAGATTTTGGTTGGCAGGTTGACACGTTAGTGTCTTCAACAGATTGAAAACCTGATGTGGCACCTTCAATCATCCCTGCTTTTGTACTCGGCATCATTTCCTTTTCCTCACCATCCCATCCACACAGAGTGGCGGCCACACACAGCTCAGTGCCCTTAAAAGGATGGAGCATGTGCGAGAGCAGCTTGGCGGCACCTCCTGTGGAGAGTCTTTTTCTGTGTCGAAGCTGGTAAAGCCGCAACTCCCGAGCCAGGATGCGCTTCCAAAGGGCGCAGTCAGCTGAAGTTCCAGAAGTAGTCCCCACCAAATGAGAGTGGACAGGTAGGATTTTTGCTGATGCCGGGCATGCCACCAGGCCTCCACAGCTAGATCGTGAGTCAGCTGCTGCAATCACTCCGCCCTGAAAGATGAATCCCAGTGTAGTGGTGCCGTGACCCAGAGGGAATGGTAAAGGGACAGAGGGGGAAACTGAAAAAGGAGTAGGAGTGTTCATGGAAAGGTAGGGTAAAGAGTTTTGATGATGATTATTTTCTTGAGGGTCTGTCCAAGGTGAGTTTAACTTAGGGTGAACCTGACCAAACTCAATAGGACTGTCTGTAAGGTATTCATGCACAGGTACATAAAATTCCAGTGAACTTGAACCGCAGTGTATCTCTAGCCAGGTACTTTCCAGGTACATAGATGACAAAAGTGATGAATTCCACTGCAGGTTGAGAGAGAAGCTGTGAAAACCACACACGTCTTGCAAAGCCATGAGTGAATGATCGTATATTAAGTTATAAGTTATAATGATGCAAATAGAAAGTAATTAACACTGTACAGAACCATAAAGTTTCTATACAAGCCACGCAGAAGAATTTGGTTTGTTTAAAAATCAGAACTTTTATAACCTTGGCTTATGATGCATCATTTCCTCCCTCCCCAATAAAGCCACGCTAACATTTTCACTGAAGTGAAGCACAGAATGCTGTTTTGTGCTGAATATGTGCTTGGCATCATCTGACAAGCTGAATTTGTGTTTATTCAGGTCTCAGAAAAGCTCACCCAAGGTCTACAGTTAAAGTTAAAAGGTTAAAGACGTGTATATCACAGCAACCATTAGTTTAGTCTGAGACTAAATGATTAAAACACAGTAATATGTAATATACATACAGCACACAATATTTGGTTATACACTTTATTACCAAAAGTACAAAGACACTATTCCATGACCTAGTTGTACATTCCATTTCAAAACAATGTGCATTAATCTGGAGTCATTTGTTTTGCCTTTATAACAGCATCCACAAATTTTTTAGTGAAAAGAGGATTTGTTGGGTCAGACACTGATATTAAACAGGAAGGCCTGGCTGGCTCAACGTTTCAATTTATCCCAAAGATGTTTAATGGATCTGAGGTAAGGGCTCTTCGTAGGTCACTGGATTTTCTCCTTACTAAACTTGTCAAACCATATTGACCTGGCTTTGAGTACAGGGGCACACTCATGGTGAAACAACAACTGATCTTCCCCAAACTGCTGCCACAAAGTGGGAGGCACACTTTATTTTATAAAATTAATTTTATACACCTGCATATATAGCAATTGGTGTGGCTGAAACAACCTAACTTAATAGCTTGTTGTGGTGTCCACATTCTTTGGAAAATATAGAGTAAGTCATTTGGCTATTATCCACTTTTGATAGCCATCAAAATGTTTGAAACATCTCTGGATGGATTTATATAACCTGTCAGAACTGGAAGAGTTAAACCATAATTGTTGGTTTTCTAGCATGGACTTGATGTTAAACACCTTGGGATGAATTAAAGGATCGATTTTTAAGCCAGTCATTATACAATATCAGTGTCTGATCCTACAATATTTGTGTTCTGTAAAGGATGTTGACTTTTTTTATTTTTACTTCTGCACGAAGGGTGTGGGTTCAATTCCCCTTCTGTTCTGATTCTCCTTCTGCGTGGTCCTTTTTGTTTGGTGATTGCATGTTGTTCCTGTGTCCGAGTGGGTTTCCTTCCACAAGTCCAAACACATGCAGTCAGGCCAACTGGATGTACTAAATACTGACCTCAGTGTGTGTGTGTGTGTGTGTGTGTGTGTGTGTGTGTGTGTTGGACACTGTGATGGACTGGCGACCTGTCCGGGCTGCTTCCTTTACCTTTCGCCCAATTAATCAGACCCACCGCGACCCTGACCAGGACAACGTGGTTGTAAAACAGACAATGCATGGATGACCAAACGTGATTTGTGACCAAAGTGTCCAAAGCTTTGAACCAGACGAATCAGACGAGTGACTTTAACGAATCAAAATCGCGCAGCTCTGTTGATTTAAACGGCTCTGTTTCGAAGAGTCGGTTCAGTGAATTGAATCAGAATCATGGCGGTCTCAGTAAGTAATGCAGCAGTAGGAACTTGTGCCACACCTGCTGCTACCTTTATACGGAAGAGGCGGACAAATCCACAGTAAACAAATTCCCTCAAGACGACACGGAGAGCCTGAACTGCGTGAAGAGCCTGAACTGCGTGGGGCCATTTCAAACCTGCGTTAATGAATCCGAATTAAAGCAGACCGATGAATCTCAGCACACAGCAGGATGAAAACTTCTGCAGGTTGGAGCTTCTTCATCATCACACTGAGTGTGGTAAGATAAACCTGATAAACCTGATAAACCTTGATACAGCCTGCGTCTGATTCAGCTGATTATTTTGTTTTTAAATAAACGCCAATAAAACAGGATCTGATGTACAGGGGAAAATAATGAAATAGTAACATGGTGCAATTACTGCTTACACAAGATTCACGTCTTTGGACTGTGGGAGGAAACCGGAGCACCAGCAGGAAACCCACAAAGACTCGGGGAGAACATGCAAACTCCACACAGAAAGGACCATGCCGCTTTAGAGCAAATTACAACTGACATTTCTTTGTTTCCTATCAGTTTAATGTTAGGATTTGCGTAATTGTGTGCACCTGTTGGTGTTTTTGTCTGCGGTGTTAATAGTCACCTGTTTTAACACCATAAATATGGCAAATTCAGGCAATCGAGTGGCGCAATGGTAAATGATTCTTGTCCACTACCACTAAGTGATGCTGTCTGCAGGTCAGGGATCAACATACAGACATGATTGGTGGCAAGGCCCTGTTACAGACTTGCGCCCTATCTGGGGTGCGCTATTGCATTGATTTTTACTTACAACTTTACTCACAGAACATCAATTGAGGCTTTCTTGACTGGACAAATTCCCTCAGACAGACTTGTAAAAAGCCTTTGGCTGTTGTCAAAGCTGAAAAGATGCCCAACAAGCTCTTGGTCAGGTGTCCAAATACTTTTGGCCATATAGTGTATTTCTGATCGTATTTAATACACAGAAAAGTATAGTATGTATATTTTATACATTTATGACATACTTTTTTGCTTGCATCATTAATTCTAACCAGCATGTTTTCTATTTTATTACAGATTCAGTGTAAGGTTACCACTCGCACGACCATCTCACCTGTGGAGAGGAACCGTCACGGTGACGTTCTGCACTTTGACTCCGTTCCTGATGTAGTGAAGGTTAATTCTAGTGCACGACTGAAGTATACCTGCACCAGGGCCTGTAGAATTGGGATTGAAATTGTCCTTCCCAACCCAACAGTCATTGAACTTGTGACCTTTACGAGAACACGGACTCATCTCAAAGAACTCGGGAAGACAAGGACAAGGACGGTTCGGATTTCTTTCCCTCCAGCTCTGGTGTATAAGAGTAGCTTTTTTTTCAGACGGCCCATAGAAGCCCAGGATGTGACACTGAGGGCCTGGATGGTCCACCTGGATGGACAGAAAGGTGGGACCAGTCAGTCTGGAGTCAGTCAGTATGAAGAATCTCTTTTGAGAACATTTAAAGTTCTTGACTTGGTCCCGATTTTGGAACGTCCTACCCAACTGCCCACCAGGTCTGTGTCTTGGGAGGCGGAGCTAATGTGGAATCTTAAGAAGGACAAAATAGAGCAGTGCTCCCCTGAGTCAGGTGAGTTACTAGTCAGTCAGTCAGTCATTGTATTTAATGAATGTTTGGTTTACATCAAGCTAAAAAAATAAGGATTTTAATTAGAACCTAAAATGGGGGTGTGGTAGCAGGTACTGGACTTCTAATCAGAGGGTCAGCCGTTCATACCACTGTCAGATTGCCTTTGGCGGACGCTTCATCCATAATTGCTTGGGTTCTATTCTGTCCCAAATGGTAGCTCAGCAGTTTGGTATTGGAATAGTAGTTGGAAGCTTGCAAAGTAAAGCCCCACCACTGCCAGAATGCCGCTGTTGGACCCTTGAGCAAGCTCCTTAACCCTAAATTGCATGGAATGTAGGTAGGGTACTGGACTAGTAATTGGAGAATTGATGGTTCAAGTCCCACCACTGCCTAAATTGCTTGGAATGTATTTGATCTCAGTAGTAAATCTCTTTATAATTTTATATCTAACATTTTATTCTAATACATCTGCTTCATGTGTTTGCATGCATATGTGTTCTATTGCAGATGTTGTGGATCTCCTTACATTCCCCTTTGCAAGTACTGGAGAAAAATATGGAGTTCTTTACTCATTTCCTTCCTTCGCCAACAAAGATCTGGAGGTTCCACGTCGTTATGCTATAAAGAAACCCAGGTAAGAGAAACCAGCTTCTCTTCTATGTATTTATTCATTCATTCAATCATTGAATTATAGAGTCTTTAACCTTCAGTAACCACTTCATCAGCCTATGGCTTGTGTTGGCCACACTGGACGATCATTTTTGTAGCAGTTGTTAAGTAATAAGTAAAAAAATAATTAAACAGTTAAAGATAAACTTTTTACTTATTTGACCCTTTATATGGTTAATCAAAAGGTTGATGAAATCAAAAATAAATAAAAAACTGTGCATAAAGAATAAGGCCTAAAATCACTACTGAATAGTGATGAACTTAATCCTCAGACTCCTCAGATGCCACCACATGAGCTCAGGAACACTTTGATAAACTGTAGTCCATTAGCATCGTGTTCTGCGTGCATCCACAAAAGCACATAAAGTCTGTATTATGCAAAGTTTAAGTCACATGACCACATCCAGAAACGGATTAAACCAAAGTCCAGAATTGGCATTTTATAGCTCATTAAGTTTGTTGCTAATGACGTACACAAACAAAACTCAGGAGCATGAGGTTTCAGGGCTGATTTTTATTCTGCATTTTTTCCTTTCTGAAAATCTGACGCAGTAAATAAACTCATAATTAATGTTTTGTGACAAGGAAGTGTGTTTCAGTTTCTCAGAACAGCAAAAAAAGCATGAAAAGACTTCTGAAGACTTCTCTCTATACTATATGGCCAAAAGTATGTGGACAACTGAGTGTGGGTGTTTCAACCACACCCATTCAAACAAGTATATCAAATGAATTAAAAAAAAAGTTATTACATGCTTTCAGACTTGTGGCAACATTTAGGCAAGGGCCATTCTGGTTCATGAAGCAAATTCATGAAGTCAGGAAGACATGGTTTTATAAACCTGGTGTAAAGGACTTGACAAAGCCCTGAACTCAACCCCAGAATACAATTTTTTAAGCAGTATAAACTATGGTAAGCCATGAAAAATTATCTTTTGACAGAATGGGGACAAAAATTCCCACAGACATGTTCCAAAGTGTTGTGAAAAGCCTTGCCAGAAGAGCGGAGGCTGTTACAGCTGCACTACAAAGCTAGATTTTCGAAATAGGATTTTAGACAGGCACATGGTCAGGTGTCCCAATACTTTAGTCCATATAGTATATCTGAATTTTAATTGATTTTAATCAAATATAAAAGTGCACAGATATTTAACGAACCCCGTTCAATCCTCACTCGATTATGTCAGTCTGCCCACTGTCGCAAATTTGGGACAGTGGTACCATAGTGGGCTGTCAATCGGAAGATTGTTGGTTCAAATTCAGCCACTGTCGGTCCCTTGAGCAAGGCTTCTAACCCTGTCTGCTCCAGGAGCGCTGTACAATGGGTGACTCTGAGCTCTAACAAGCTGGGATACGCGGAAAAATAATTTCATTGTACCGCACACGTGTATCTGTATATATGACAAATAAAGGCGTTCTTTTTCTTCTTCTAAATGAAATCTTTAAGATTTTAAGCCAGACAGAAAATGAAGTATCAGCAATTGTATAAATAAAAGTGAAAAGTCCTGTTTTAAATTCTGATTTAAGTAATGAGCAGTGTTTGAATAGTTAAATTGACTCATCAGTGCTTTGACAGAGCCGTCATGTCTGTGTGGTTGTACCTGCTGAACTGGTGCAACAAAAGGCTCTGTGGGATCATCAAGCACGTGGATGCGAACAGGAGGTATGAATCGCCTCTCATAATGCTGAACGATAAAGGTGAGTGTGCTCCTGGTGTGCATTACTACTAAAACACTGGTGTGTTTTTATTTCATTTATTTAGAAGCTGTAGGAGGCTCTGGGTGATGTTGGGGATATTTGCATGAACTTGCATTACATTAATGATGCATGACCTCTTCCACAATGGTTTAATAAAACTAAGCATTTTGCATTAACTTCATTTCTTTATTTATAATGAGATTTCCAACAATCTCATGATCAGGAGTCGTGCTTTTGTTCGTGTAATGTATTTAAGAGACAGGATGTGCTGAACACTGAATCTGCCATTAAAGCATCACTCAAACACGCCAGGACTGACCTTGTGGACGCTTGATTTAGACGCACTGACCCACTCTGTGTTTATCTGTGTGTTTTATGGAAAGGTAACATTGTGGTGCAGGTGTGTTTGATCTCAGGGAAGGAACGAGCGTTTACAGTTCACACTATTTTGCCTCTCCACACCTGGATTAGGCTGGACCTTTATTTCCACATTTTAAAGGTAACAAACAATTTTTTTGTGTGTCTTTATTTGTTTGTTTGTTTATTAGGATGTTAACGTCATGTTTTACACACTTTGGTTACATTCATGACAGGAACGGTAGTTACTGGTTACACAAGATTCATCAGTTCACAAGTTTAATGTCAAACACAATTCACCTCACTTGCACGTCTTTGGACTGTGGAAGGAAACCGGAGCTCCCGGAGGAAACCCACACAGACACGGGGAGAACATGCAAACTCCACACAGAAAGGACCCAGACCGTTCCACCTGGGAATCAAACCCAGGACCTTCTTGCTGTGAGGTGACAGTGCTACCCACCGAGCCACTGTGCCGCCCTCTCTTTATTTCTAAACTGGCCTCCTTTTTAGAACTTCAGGATTAGGGCCACTGGTAAACTTTTTATTTATATTTGACTTTGAGAATAAAGTCAAAATATTAAGATATCAAGAATAAAATGGTAATAACTCAAGAATAAAGTTGTAATAAGTCATAAAAAGGCCATTTCAGAGTTCTTACACTAATAACAATCTGATGCTGATGATTTTATCTTCAACATCCATCACTTTAATATGAGGAGGTTGGCTGGAGCGGCACGGTGGCTCGGTGGGTAGCACTGTCGCCTCAGAGCAAGAAGGTCCTGAGTTCGATCCCCCATGTAAAGGGGTCCGGGTCCTTTCTGTATGGAGTTTGCATGTTCTACCTGTGTCTGTGTGGGTTTCCTCCGGGAGCTCCGGTTTCCTCCCACAGTCCAAAGACGTGCAAGTGAGGTGAATTGGAGATACAAAATTGTCCATGACTGTGTTTGACTTGTGATGAATCTTGTGTAATGAGTAACTATCATTTCTGCCATGAATGTAACCAAAGTGTAAAACATGATGTTAAAATCCTAATAAATAAATAAATATATAATACGAGGAGGTTGGCTGCTTTCCTCCTCTTGCTCACACTTATTACGACTTTATTCTCATAATATTGCAACTGTATTTCCAAGATATTCTGAATAAATATTTATTCTTGAAGTCAAATATTACAAACGTTAACAGTGGCCGTAAATCACTGTTGTAATTTCAGACCCTGCAGCTACCCTGAAATTGTTTCACTTGTGTACAGTGGCCAGATTTATAAACGCTTTGAAACCACAAATGTTTTTGTCATATGAGAAGCACTTTTGCATGTTATTTGCATCCCCTACTGAAGGGCGGGGGAGTGCAAGCAGGGGCGCATTACATTTAAAATAACAATTAGAGGTATACAAGTCGTTGTTTTTTCCTTCACTCTTTCCTTTCTACCTAATTTCGGTAGAAACTCCACTGTACTCTTCAGCCCCATGAAGGTTGCCTTTGACCCGTGAAAAGCCACCAGTCGGTTCTTTCAAGCCCTTTTTTCTATATTTTGTAGCCAGAGGAGGTGTTATCTTATTTGCTCATCCATCTCTCCACCTTTTACTGTGGATTCTCCCATAGAGTTATATACACACTACGCCTGACGTGTTCGTCCAGTACCCCTGCCAGTGCCTCGACCAGACAAAATCACAGGATTAGCAGTGGGGTTAACCTCGTGTGACCTTTCCTTTCTCAGATCCACCAACTGTGCCGCTTAAGCACCACTAAGGCTTAAATTCAAGCCAGTGGTGGACAAGCTTCTTTCCCCAGGCCATCACCATACTAAACAAGGACTATTCCCACATCCCTCTGCTTTAACAGAATGGACATGGATTTTATCATATCATATGCACCTTATTTATTTAATAATCTCCATTGCACAATTTTTTACTTGAAGTTTGTCAGTGAACTCCACTGTATATTTCTATTGCACACTTTGTCTGATGCTGTACTGTTTATGTCGCTGTACTGTTTATGTTTGGGGGCAGTTGTAGCCTAGTGGTTCAGGTACTGGACTAGTAATCCAAAGGTCGCTGGTTCAAGCCCCACCACTGCCAGGTTGCCACTGTTGGACCCTTGAGCAAGACCCTTAACCCTCAATTGCTTAGACAGTACACTGTCACAGTACTGTAAGTCGCTTTGGATAAAAGCGTCTGCTAAATGCCAAAAATGTAAATGTCGCTGTTGTATTGTTTATCCTGTGAATATATATATATATATATATATATATATATATACAGTATATATATATATATAGTGTTTCTCTTTCTACTATTTAATTTGATGTTGAAACCTGCACCAAGAGAAATTCCTTGTACATCTGGTACTTGGTGAAAATAAAGATTCTGATTCTGAATGTCGCATTACCCAAGTGCTTCCCAGACTTGTGTGAGAGCATTCAGAGCTATGCTATAAATATATTTTTATACAAAGGTAAATCATAATAATCAGGCAAATAATTATTATATATTGATCACAGTATTTGTTGCTGATTATGTGCTGCTTTTGTCCTTTTTAGGCAAAAATCAGAATTACCCAGGCTTTTCCTGGAAGGGAGATGGTGGCAGCAACACACAGGTATGATTGAGGAAGTTTTAATTTCATTTAAACCTATCAAGCTCTTTACACCAGGCATAAACATACATTCATTTGTCATTTTAGGAGCTATGTCTAACATATAGATCCATGTGTTTTTACAATTGCTGACTGTCTGTTGCTTTTTGCAACTGTTTCATGTACACTGATTCTTTCATATATTGTAATTTTGTGGGGCCAAGTAAACCTCATAGTACTCAAAACCTTCATCATACACGTGATAAAGTATTTTATGTTCTCTCGACAATAGAATAAGCCACAGTAGTCATGCAAAAACAAACTTTTAACAGTAAAACTGCCAGAATTAAAACAAAATACAGTGATAAAAATTGTTGCCCATATCACCCAGTCCTGGCACCCATATAGTCTTGTTCCAAACTAAATTCTTTTCTCTTTCCACCCTTAGTTTCCATAAAGCCGTCTTTTATAACGACACATCAGGATACTTTGCCATCGGTGGTGATTTCTATACACCAGGAATTCATGGCTATTTTGGACCAGTCAAATATTACAGATTAGGTTCTGAACAGGTGAGTTTATGTCTCCTCTGGTTCCTGTAGGGGGTTTTATGTTTGGAAGGCAGTCAGAGCTTGTCTTTAGTAATTTGATTGTTTTTTTTGTTATTGGTCAGGGGCGGGGTGGGTTTGGCATCACTGTGTAACACTGACACAAGTTGGGAAGACGTACGAGATAGGACGCCAGTCCGTTACAGACCAATACACACTTAATTATACCAGGGGTTATATAAAAACCTATGCAGAACATGAAGTCTTTTGGTGTCCCAATACTTTTTTGTCCTTACAGTATATTTGCCAATCGGCAATTTTTGCGAATCGCAAATTTGTAGGAGTACGATCTACTCTCTGTATTACTTCACCACGTGTATTGATGCCTTTAGCGGACAGCCGGATCTGGTCCTCCCTCCCTTAGGCCAATTGGCTTTGCTGAGTTTCGACCTTTGGTGCATTAGGTTGATGTACCACACATGCACCTGAAAATGTAGGTTGTTTACTACAGTTGGGAATTGCTTGTGCAGTGGATTAACAATTCCTGTCAGCAACAGACTTGAAAACCCTGATCTAGATCACTGGGCAAAATAAAAACCATATTGGTAGTCTAAAACAATAAAGCAGACCCATCACTACCCATCACCATCACTACCCATCACCATCACTACCCAGGCTTTGCTTGAAAGCCTGTGAGCAGTCATGATCAAATTTACCAAAAGCCAACATTTACGAGACCACCCTGTTCTAAACTCTAGGATTGAATTTCCCATCGGAATTATTTTTTACAGCTGAACTCTACAATTCTCCGTATGTGAAATGTGCAGGTAATAATAATCCAGATGTTTTTGTTTAGGTGGTGAACCCTCTGTCTCAGTTGAACCTCATGAAGCAGCTGGGTGAAACACATAGACGGTGTGAAGAGATGAATCAGATCACTGAAGGATATGTAAACGCCATTCAAATCAGCAGAGCCAGCACTGCCCATGGTAATTCTATACTGCTTAATCTACAGCGCCTGATCTAGTGCTTTACATCAATCAGCCACAACATTACAACCACTGACAGGTGAAGTGAATAACATTGATTTTTTTTGTTACATTGGCACCTGCACAGTGGTGTGTGTTGCGCTTCTGGAGAAAAGATGGCACCAGGATGAACTATGAGAAGAAGGAAAGCTGAGGGAGACAGTGTGATGCGCTGAGCAATGTTCTGCTTGATAACCTTAGTTCATGGCTCTCACCCCTTTATGGCAATGGGATTCCCTAAAAGCAAAATATTGCACCCTGCCCTGAAAAATTTGCTCATTAATGGTCAGAGAAACATGATGAACAGTTTAAGATATTGTCTTGGCCTCTAAATTTTCCAGATCTCAGTCCATTTAAGCATCTGTGGGATGTGCTGGACATTAGTCCATTGGGGCCACACCTAACAGGACTGAAGGTTCTGCTGCCAACGCCTTGGTGCTAGAAACCACAGAACCCCTTCAGAGGTCTTAGAGAGTCCATGGCTCAATGAATTAGAGCTGTTTTGGTGCCACAAAGGGGACGATATGTGTGGTAACTTAAGTGAATCTATAACTGTAATAAGGTTTTCACAGTAACGGATCATATTTGGTGTCTTTATACACCGATCAGGCGTAACATTATGACCCCTGACAGGTAAAGTGATTAACACTGATCATCTCTGTTAGTGGGTGGGATATATTAGACAGCAAGTGAACATTTTATCCTCAAAGTTGGTGTCAGAAGCAGGAAAAATGGGCGAGCGTGAGGATCTGAGAAAGTTTGACAAGGGCCAAATTGTGATGGCTAGACGACTGGGTCAGAGCATCTCCAAAACTGCAGCTCTTGTGGGGTGTTCCCACTCTACTTTGGTCAGTATCTATCAAAAGTGGTCCAAGGAAGGAACAGTGGTAAACCGGTGACAGGGTCATGGGCGAGGCTCATTGATGCACGTGGGGAGCGAAGGCTGGCCCGTGTGGTCTGATCCAACAGACGAGCTACTGTAGCTCAGATTGCTGAAGAAGTTAATGCTGGTTCTGATAGAAAGGTGTCAGAATACACAGAGCATCACAGTTTGTTGTGTATGGGGCAGCAAAAAGGGGAACCAACACAATACTAGGAAGGTGGTCATAATGTTATGCCTAATCGGTGTATACCTTACAGCTACCGGTTTAGCATTGTGCACATTCTCGTTCTCTTTCAGATGTGTGTGACCCGTATTATGAAGGCTTAAGGAGGACATTTGGTCGAGGACTGTGCCTGCAAACGTGGTCCTGGGATCAGCAAGTGAAATACAGCGCTGCATTAAAGATCTTAAGGATGCACGAGAAGGAACTTATCTCAGGTATCTGTGCTTTAGGTACACTGTATGGACTAAAGTATTAGGACACGCCTTCTAATTATAGAATGAATGTGTTCCAGCCACAACAATTGTTAACAGGTTATTTAATTCCCAGTTATTTAAAGTGAATTATATGCTTCTGGGTTTGCAGCAACAATTTATGGAAGGCTTTTTATCCTTTTCCAGCATGACTGTGCCCCGTGCATAAAGCAGCTCTGTCTTTCAGAAAAGCCAGTTGCCTGATCCAGAGCTTAATAATGTGGTCTTTATTGAACACATTGATTAATATAGTCTTAAGAAGTCTTAATAATATGATGTTATACACCTGTCAGCAAAGGATGTGGCTAAAAACGCCTAAACTCAGTTATTAGACTGGGTGTCCACATACTTTTGCCCTTATAGCGTAGCTAATGGAAGTTTCTGCTCACTTATACTGGTTTGTTTGTTCTCCAGGTCCATGGAGCAGAGGAAGGGCGTCGCTCTTTAGCAAGCACCTCTTTCAGGATGTTGTGAAGAGCATCGCTGACTCACCAGGTTTAGATGAGGGAAAAGTCGACCCCTCTCTGATTGAGCGGCTGCAGATCTTGTCCTGCTGGGGATTTCACAAGGCCTCTCTCATGCTGGCCACTTTACACCTGTCAGGCTTTGGGGTGCCAGTGGATCAGGAGAAGGTAGGAAAGAGGGACTTCCTTGTTTCATGATGTTGGAACAATGTGTTGTAATTCTGAGATGTGGCATTTAATGTGTGTGGATTTTTCCATCCAATAAATTAATGACCAATTGGAGTTTATCTACTGAGTCTGTCATGTCGATGCACAGATTGCTTCTTTTCACCCGCCAGGGGTGGGGTCTCTCATAGTGAAATTTTATTCGGGTTTGGGACCGACACTGAACGCCCCCTGACATGTGCATTTCTCAATGGCTAGGCTGTTTCAGCCACCCCCTCATCCCAGACATAGCCCTGACCAGTTGATAGCACCACTGTGATTCGAACCCCAGATTTCTGGATCTCTCTGATAGTGGACTGCGTGCCTTTTCTAATGATCTAACAGAAACAGTAAGGGGGTAATTACTTTTTCACAGCACTGTATAAAAATCCTTGTTCTTTGGTTTCATTGTTGCGCAGGGTCAGGCGTACAGCCTGATAGGTGGAGTGGCAGATGACCGCCTGGCTCTGTTGCATTTGGGTTATAAGCACATGCAGGGTCTGGATGGCTTTCCTAAAAATCAGGACGTGGCTTATGGGTACTACGCCAACGTGGGCCAGCAGACCAGCAAAGACTCGGATAAGGTCAACGACACTGAGGTGAGCAGCATCTGAGGTCTGTACAGTCTGAGTAGTGGATAAACTGATGGTATTATTGCTAAGGATCATGTGGGCAGCAACTGTGTTGAGTGCTGAGTCGTGGCCAGCTCTGGGGTTGTGACCCACTGTGGGGTCACGGCTGTCTCTGGAGTCTGGATGTTTCTAGGACTGTGGCCATATTTGGGATCGTGGCTATCTCTGGTGTCCTGGCCGACTCTGGCAATGTTGCTTTCAAATCAAAGCAACAAATGGACAACAGTCAGTAATTGTAAACCCACATAGTGTATCTGTATGGTATGTGTAGCTCATAAATGGCCAATAAATGTACACACCAGGTAGGCAAATTAAAACAAGTAATTGTATAGTTTGGTCAAAAATATGTGGACATCCCTTTTAATTATTCCTGTTTCAGCACATTAAAAAATATGTTTCCAAATTTGTGGCATTAGTTTAGGGAAGGTCCTTTTCTGTTCTATAATGAATGAACACCTTTGGGATTAAATGGAACATCGACTGAGAGCCACGCTGGTTTTTAAATTAAATGTCAAACAAGCTTATGGTGATGTGTCCACATACATTTGATCATACACATACAGAGTCTGTTTGCTGTCTTTTGTGTGGGCTGTGAGTTGCAAAAGTCTGTGAACCCCTGCTATCGACGTAATAACGTAGAAAGAGAAAATAAAGCACCACTGGACAGCTGTTTATCTCTTGTTTAAATCCAGCAAACCCCCCCTGAGCACGTGGACTTGACCAGTGCAGACGACATGCAGTTGCAGACGGGCGAGTCGAGTGACGTCGTACAGTTCCTCAAACATCAGGCTGAGAGAGGAGACATCGAATCCCAGGTGCTGCCCCGTTTTTACTCGTGTTCTTCACAGGTTTGCCCCGGATGTGTTTAATAATAAAGGAATAATATAAACAAGTAATGGTGGGTTTTTGGGTGTTGGTGTTGGTGTGCTTATGATAGAAAACGTTGGCTCGGATGCTGTTCTGGGGCACTAACGGTGTGGAGAGGGACATCAACGTAGCTATGAGGTGGTACGCCAGGAGTGCTCTGCCAATGACTGACGTTTCTGCCATGTACGACTACGCCATCTTCCTGATGAAGGTCAGTGCTGCTCAGATCTGACTGGTGCTTTTTATTTTTCATTAATTTATACATTTTAGGTAGATTCATGTCATTGATGAGCCAGCAGAAGTTTCCTCTCAAGAGGAGCTATTGACATTTTATAGTTTTGTGTACTTCGCATCAATTACACTAAGTCCTTGTTATTAAAATACCTACTATAATGTCAATGGGTTGGACGGATGGGTGTCGCAGTGGTAAAAGACGTTAGCCCACCATGACTGAGATATAAGGTTGGAATCTCAGCGGGGCTATCGGCTGGTTGGGGGTTGGTGGATGAATAGCCTTGCCATTGGAAGATGCATTTGTCACATGTCACATGAAGATGCATCTGTACACATGAACAAAACTTTACATGTAGCAAAACACTGACATGTTTTTGGACAGTAGGGCTGCAACAACTAATCAACAATCTCAGTAAAAATGATGTTTTAACCTTTTTATTTATGGCCATTTGGATTGCCAGTAGTCTTTGCACTACCTCACCATGGCAGAGAGACCGGAGATGCCCCAGACCTTAGCATCAGGAGTCACCTCCCTGCCTCTGCGACAACAACTTTTACTGTCAGGTTGATGAAAACAAAATGCATGTTGCATGTAGGGCTCTCGGTAGGAATCTGTCACTCTCTGGGGAAAAGAAGTGGTTGACAGCAGCACATTTGTTGGAGGAGCTGCAGGTTTGCATCTTCTCGGTCAGTGCAGGTGACGAGCACCCGTTGGGGGAGCAGGGCATATTAATAGTAAAATTGTGTGTGTTTTGAAGGGTATCGGACTGGAGAAAAATGTCACACTGGGACTTAAACTCCTGCAGAAAGCCGCGGACATGGTGAGTGTGTTGAAAACAGAAAGAAAGAAACTGTAACAGTATACTGATTCAAAAGTATGTGGACAACTGACTATGACTGGCTTGTTGTACACCCAGTTTCTCGGGTCCCCCTATTGCAGCTATAACATCCTTAAGTCTTGTGAATGGTTTTCTGGTTGGTTTGATTATTTTGAATTGTGCCTCTAGGAATTTGTGCCCAACAAGTACAACATAGTTGAGGTCAGATCAGGGCTCTGAGCTGGCCCCTGGAGTTCCTCCACACCAATCTTAACAGTAAATGTTTTTATGGAATTAACATTATGCACTGCAGAGCAGGAGGTGGCCTTCCCTAAACTGTTTCCACTAGTATATGCAACAAGCTCATGTCCAGCTGTCCACATACGATTGGCTATTTACTGTATGTGCACTTACATGTGTGCATTTGGCTGAGACAGGATGCAGTGCAAGCCGCTACAGGTTAACAAGCTCACCCGTGGTGGGTCCTGATCCCACAACCTTTCAGTTAATATTCCAGTAGCTGGCTTGTATGTCTTCACTGTAGTGTGTTCTCTCACCAGGGTTCTGTGGATGCTCTGAATGGACTGGGCTGGTACTACAGTACTACAGGAGACAACAGAAAAGCTATGCACCACTTTGAGCTGGCTGCTGCTAACGGCAGTCGAGATGCCATGTTTAACCTGGGTCTTTATCATCTAAGTGGAGCTGCCCTGGATTTACCCATAAGGAACGAGGTACACAGCACCAACACACCTATCATTAGGTTTTATTGAAGATAAGAACAGGAAGCAATGACCATAAAAGGACATTTTAGAAAAGGAGGGGTAAGGCAGTGTAAAAATATATTGATTATTATGCTGAGTTAAATACTACACTGTTTAGATATGTCTTGATATAATAAACATGTATGTGGACTCCCTATCTAATTATTACGTTTAGATGTTTTAGCCAATATGAAAAATAAGGCAAGGTCCATAAAGGTCCATAATACATGCTTTGATGAGTGTGATGTGGATAAACACTAATGGTCTGCATAGAGCCCTGACCTGGGATGAATTAAGCCAGGTCCTCATGTCCAACAGTAATGTCCGACACTCAAATGCTTTTAAAAATAAATGTCCACAGACGCTCATGGTCCACAGACTCAAACCCATGGTATTGGAAAGGGATGCTCAACAAGATTGTGGTCAGGTGTCCACATACTTATATAGCGCACTTCATATTTTATAGCCGGACCGAACACAGGGCCAGTGTCTCAGCGTCCAGACTCTCATCTCCTTTCTAATTCAGTGTGTGTATTGTTTTTGCAGACTGCAGCGTTTCGGTGTTTCCTGAAGGCTGGTGAGATGGGTCACATGGAGGGAGCAGTGGAGGCGGCATTATATCTCTCTAAAGGAACCTCACCAGCACCACACAGAGACCCTGAGAAAGCCGTGCGGTATGCTTATACCTTCTTTCATTTATTAAAATGTCTCTGTTGCCTAAGACCCTGGCTTGTGCCACATTTTTATTGATGGCCATATTTTAGTGTGTCTTTATCTTCAGTAAATGGTATGATTACTTGCACCCTGCACCCTGTATTTACTCGTGTTTATCTTGGATTACAATTAGTTTGAGGATCTGAAACATTTAAATGTGATTAACCGGGTGGGGGCAGATACTTTTTCACAGTGCTGTAGGTAACACAACATTTCTCATTGTTAACGGATAGTTAGAATCTAATAAACTATTAAGTGAACAGTACCAAACTATTTTGCTGATTTTCCAGTCTGTTGAAGCCGGTCAGTGAGAAGAACGGCCACCTGGGCTTCACCCTCCGAGAAGCTCTACATGCTTATCAGCAGGGATCATGGTGAGTAGTCTGGCGAGGCAGCCACCATCTGTAACTACATTCGATGTCCCTGTAATGCAATTGCAAGAGTTAGCAAGGAACAGCACTGAAACACCACCAGCATTTCTAAAACACAACCCCCAAAACACATGTGCAAAACAATTCAAGTCATTAAAATCACTTTTAGTACTAGACTTACCAGTTGATTTAGTTCTATCAGATGTGTTTTTCAGGGTGAAATTGGGTTTGCATTATAGATACCAAGTTTCTTAATCCTGGAATCGCTTGTTGTAGCTTTGTATAATTGTGTGTGTGTGTGTGTGTGTGTGTGTGTGTGTTGATATAAGGAATGAGGCCTTGCTGAGATATGCTATGGTAGCTGAGACCGGCCTGGCTGTGGCACAGACCAACACCGCCCACCTTTGTGAGGTAACTCTGCATTTCTTTAATGTACATGTACAGATGTGGAAGAAGTCATTGGTACCCTTTGCAGAATGTATAGTATACACATTATTTTATATCATTTACTATTACATTATTGAACACCATTCATTATTAAAACAGGACATTTACATTTACCAAAACATTTAACTGCATTCTTGTTCACTGCAGGTGCTGAAGCATGGTTCTGCCTGCCAGTGGAGGTACCACAACTACTCCACCCAAAACCTCTTTCCACCTGAAATGGGTAAGTGTTCAGTCTGATAGTGTGTTTATGCTAAGTTTACTGTTAAATGCCTGTAAATGTGGTTGTTTAGTCAAAGGTTTACATACACGTGTAGGCAACATATGTCATGTCTTGAGATTTTAATGATTGCTGCAACTGTTGCTGTGCTGTTGGAGGACACAAATCATCAAGATTCATTAATTCATTCACTGTCTGTTTTACCATTGCTTTATCCTGGTCAGGGTCATGGTGGGTCAGATTCGTCAGGAAACACGCAGGACCATCACAGGGCAAACACACACACACACACACACACACACACACACACACACACACTCACACACACTTAGGAGAATTTTTAGTATTTCCAATTAACTGGCTCCATGTGTTTACACTGTGGGAGGAAACCGGAGGACCCTGGGGAAACCCATGATGACACAGGGAGGAACCCTAGCCGCATGGCTGGGGAATCAAACCCAGGCCCTCCTTGCTGTGAGGCATCAGAGCTACCTGCCTCCTAAGCTTATTCTGGGGTTTCAGATTAAAAATATTACAATTTTAAGGTAGCTTTTCTTTTTTACTGTTCGATGTTTTCTGCAATGCACTTCTAGAGTAAAAGGCTACTGCCACCATTCTTGAGAGTAGGTAAACCAACGTGTTGCTGTGTTTGAAACATTAAAATTTTTGGCGTTTAGCAGACGCTCCTATCTAGAGCGACTTACAGAAGAGCCTCGTCAGTAAACATTTCCTTACTCTAGTACAAGGACACAAAGAAGTCACCCCCCTTAAAACTATAATAATTATATTATAAACAATAATAATACATTTTGTGGGACAAAAGTATGTTCTATTCATTTATTCAGTGAAAAGTACAGTTGCAGAAATCATTAAGGTTCCAAAGCAGCCATGAATTACATACCTCTTCCATGGACATTTAAACTTGACTTTAGATTTGCATCTCGTTGCTTACACCTCCACAGGTCTGTTGAAGCTGGGGGATCAGTACAGTGCAGTAGGTGATATGGAGCAGGCTATATCTCTCTACAGCAAAGCAGCACTGCAAGGAAGTCCTCAGGTACCCCACACTTACCACGCTTACCTGATTTCATCATCTACAGATATGAACAATTCCATCAAAAAAATGTAAAACATTTTACCCTTTCTAAAGTGCTACACTGTACACTCAATGGCTATTTTATTGGAAACACCTGTACACCAGTATATATAATTTCATATTGAACATTTGAAGAATGTTTGAGTAAAGAAAATTTGAGTAATTTTGATCATGAAATGGTTTGCAACAGTGCAAAAAAAACCATCAAGTGAGTGTCAGTTGTGCTGGCTGAAATCCCTTGTTGATAAGAGGTTCATGAAGAATTGTAAGACTGGTTCAAGATGAGCAGAAAAGCATCTCAGAATGTGCAACCTCAAACCTTGACACGAATGGCCAAAGGTCTTTTACTCCTGTCAGACAACAATAGAAATTTGAGGCTATGCTGGGCACAGGCTCACCAAATAGGACTATAGATTGAAAAAAGTTGCCTTATCTGATCAGTTTTGACTTTTACTGCACCATGCAAATAGTAGGTCATAAATTGCCATAAACTCCATGAATTCATGTACTGAACCAGCCTTGAGTAAAGTTTATCATCCTTTAATGGCAACATTCATCATTGTTATGCACCATGTCACAAAGCTAAATGTCTACTTCGTTGGACTTCCCAGTAACATCTGTCTGTCTATCCACCTACCTACCTACCTACCTACCTACCTACCTACCTACCTACCTACCTACCTACCTACTTACCTACCTACCTACCTACCTACCTACCTACCTACCTACCCACCCACCCGTCCGTCCGTCCGTCCGTCCATCCATCCATTCTGATGTTGTGCTGTATTTTCAGGGCTTGTATAACCTGGCGGTTTTGATTGAAGATGGTCACACTGTTCCTGGGGATGTACTGGAGGAAATGCAGATTTCAGCTGAAGCTCAGCAGAATAAAAGCACTGTGGTGGAGAGACTTTTAATCAGGTGTGCACTTCAAAGACTGCTGTCTGATGTTTCTACACATTCATGCAACTTATTTGAAGCTTTAGTTAAAATGTAATGATATAGGCTGCTGCTGATAATAATAATAATAATAATAATAATGATATAAAACATATAATTAAACATAAATTTAAAAAGAAAGGCTTCTCGCATAGAAAAGCACCCAGCTAGTCCACCACCTCTGAGATCTGGGTTCAGATCTTATATCTACAGACATTATTGCGTGTCTGAGGGGAGATGGCTGAACCCCTGCGATAGATTGGCACCCTGTGTTTCCCGTTGGAACTGGACCCACCACAACCATGGCTTGTCATGTCGAAAGCTCCAGATTTAGCTTCTTGGCCAATGAGATTAAATTATTGATACATTAAAGTCTTGATACATTTATGAGTTAATAATGGCCCCAGTACCCTTTGTACACAAGCATCTCCAAACTTTACTGTGGGTTTGGTTTTCTTGGGTTCGTTGGTGGATCTCTTCATTTTAATGCAGGTACAAATGACCAATCCCCACAAATACACCATTCCAGGCTTTGTTATTTTATGTAAAATGTCATATCTGTGTGAATGGGTATCAGTATTTGTGTGGGCAGAACCTAAATGTGTGTTTAGAATCTCACGGTGATCTTTGATTTTGTTTCTGTAGATGTAGAACGTTTGAGGGAAAGGCGGAGGAGCTGAGTCCCTGCTCTTTGGCTCTGTTAAAGCTGCAAGTGACCCGGGCATGGCACAGCTTTACCAAGAGTACCATGCAGCTGGCACTGACCCTCACTACTCTGATCATAGTGCTGACCATCTTGATACAAACTGTACTCGGTAAGTTAGTCAAGTAAATTGATGCCCAGCAAAAGTGTCTCAAACCTCAGTCCCGGAAAAGATGGGACATTTTGACAAATGCAGTAAAATCTGCACAGAATCTGTGATTCGTTTTTCTTGAACATTAATTTGTACTGATAAAAATAGAAAGAAAAGATTTTCATTGTTTTTATTGAACGTCGTTGTTTGTTGTAAATATAAACAAATTTAGAATTAGATTCCTGCAAAACACTCAAGAAACATTCAAGAAACATTCAGAGTCAGAGGCGTGTTTAATGAGACTTTTTATTGGTTTGGGAACTGAGGACACTAGTTGCTTATTTGCAAGTAAAAGTCTGGTTTAATATGAGACTTCAGCTGCTCAACAGTCGATGGTTTCAGTTGTCTGATTCTTCTCCTCATGATGGCTTATACATTTTTAATGGGAGAAAGACTGCTGGCAAACCAGTCAAGCACACACACACACACACACACACACACACACTGATTTTACAGCGTGTGTAGAATCAGGCCTGGCATTGTCTTGCTTGAACAAAGTTGCCATCTGAGTGCTTATACGTCACACACATTCAGCTGTGGTATATTTCTATAAAGTACACTAGCCCAGCGCTCCCCAACCTTTTTTGCATCATGGACCGGTTTCATATAAGATAAAATTTCACGGCCCGGCGGGGGCGGAAATATTTAAAATAGAATAACTATACTACTCACAAATGAGCTTTTTTTTGCTGCAACAAGATGCTGCATCCACCTGGGGGTGATATGAGATGATAAACACCCGTGTGTTGGAAATGGAATCAGAGTTTTTATTGCTGATGTAGCAATCTCTAATTATTAGGGCTGTCAAACGATTAAAATTTTTTATCGCGATTAATCTCAGAATTTCATATAGTTAATCGCGATTAATCGCATTAAAAAAAATCTGTGTAAATGTTATAGAAAACAAGGATTTTTAAGTGAAATGTTACAATTAAAATGGTGAACACATTTTATGCTAAATGTACTTATGTTAAAAACTGCTGGGACAAGAGAAAACTGTAAGGGAGTTTTATTCACTCACATACTAGGCAGTAATACTATCCAATGGTTTGATGGACGTTTCTACACGAAGTGAGTGTGTTTTGACCCTTTGGGGCTTCCATAGTTCATGGACAACGTGCTTGACTCAGCTGTCCGGTATTCTTTACCGTAACAGAATAAGTTAATAAAGTGTTCTGCTCCCGACAACTTGTGAATATACCGTGTATTTATTTCTTTATTATGCAAGTGCAGATGCTACGACGCTCTTTTACATTTTGTTAACAAACCGCAAATGAAAAACGGTGACATGTCCGACATTAAAACGTTTGTTCTACCAGTCAAGTCTCAACATGAACTAGAATTTGCGTTAATGGCACTATTTATCTTAATCGCGTTAAATTGAGATTGCGTTAATGCGTTATTATCGCGTTAACTTCGACAGCCCTACTAATTATTCATTCTTTCTGTGTGGCCCGGTAATGAATGACCCACGGACCGGTACTGGTCTGCGGTCCGGTGGTTGGTGACCACTGCTCTAGCCCACTACCGCTGGGATCCAGAGTTCGTGTGGCGAACTAGTGCTATTGATTGAGCATCTTAGACACAATTGGCTATGTCTAAGAGGGGTGGGAAAGGCTCTGTGATGGATTGCCGTCCTCTTGGCATCCTGTCCAGGGTGTGTTACTGCATTGTGCCCAGTGATTCTGGGCAAGCTGGACCCATCACAACACTGATCAGTATATAATGCTGGTAATTACCTATAGTGAAGAAAAACAAGGATTTCAACCCTTATGATGTTTTTTACCTTCACCTGAATCATACTTTTGAAATACAATGTGTTTATGTGTTTGTTTGTTTTGTTATGTTCCAGCCCAGTACCAGGTCACTCACCCCGCCAGTATTTCTCACCACTTACCTGGCAGACAAAATGAACCAGATTCTCCCAATCATGTAAGAGAAAGTGTGTCGGACACTGCTGAGGAAGCGCCGCCAGTCCCCTCTAGAAACACCTCGCTGGAGCAGAACGGTCAAACCCATATTATCAGACCTGGTCGATCACTGCAGGAAGTATCTGACTTAATCATCACAACCACTGGAGTGTGTGTGTGCGCACTGTGCACCATATTTGTCACTCATTTGTTTTAAATGAAAGGACACACCACCTCACTTTCAGAACACTTGGGACAGTATGTGAAATGCAGTGATTTGTAAGTCCAGCTGACCTGTATTTTTACTGTTTTTTTTTTAATCTATGGCCTGAACAGCCTGGAAACATTGGAAAATGTTCATTTTAAATACATGAAGCAATCATGCTTGAGTATAAAGGAGTCATGTGGTGGCTTAAGGCTCAGCATGTTTTTTTATTGAGTGATTGCACAGATTTTGGGTATTTTCCCCTTTTCAGTGCATAATATCATCAAAACATTGTGTGTGTGAAGGAAAAGACTAAAAAAACGACGAAATGTTGGGATCCCTGATCTCTCAGACGTCAGTAAGTTAAAAACTGACTGTTTTATTAATAAGTAGGACAGCATGGAATACATTGACACATTTTTGTTGATCTGCAGATGCAAATTAAGACTGCACAACTAAAGCCATGTGCCAGCCATGTCCAAAATGCTTCTCTGGGTTCACGTTTAGCTAAAGTAGACTGATGCACAGTGTGAAAATGTACACTGTATGGCCAAAGGTATTGGGACACCCCTTGTAAATAATGAATTTATGGGTTTCAGCCACAACAATGCTAACAGGTGTAATAAATGAATTATATATAATAAATGATATGTTTCCAATTTACTTGCAACTTAAAGTAACTCTAGTGATCTGCACAGAGCCCTGACCTTAGCCCCACTGAACAGCTTTAATATGAACTGGAATATCACTTGGACACAAATTTCCACAGGCATACTTCAAAGTCTTGTGAGAAACCCTCTCAGAAGAGTGGCTGTTGTTATAGCTGAAAAGATCACATAGAGGTCACTCTTTTTAAATAGCAATTGTTTTGAAATGGGATGTCTATCAAGCTCATGGTCAGGTGTCCAAATACTTTTGGCCATATACAAGTGAACTTTAGATTACAAAAAATAATGGACATTGTGTTGTCTGGACCACAGAGGAAAAGCATCATCCAGATTTCTGGTTTAAAAGCCAGGCTCATGTGTGACGTGTGGAGCTTCATGGATGCACGTGTGCTTCTGCCGTATAAATGACAGATTTTCATGCTCATCTCAATATGACAGCACCAAGTTTTTACATGTTACAGAAGCACAGCAGTATGTTTACAAGGATTATACAGCAAATGTGGGTTTTCTGTACTATTTTAAATGATATGCATGTAAAATTTACAGTAACTTATCTCTGGTTTGATTTTGATTATAGAATTTGGACATATTTGTACTACTGATGAAGAAAATTCTCATGGCAACTGAATGTGATGTTTTAGGACTAAATGTGTTTTTTTGTTTGTTTCTTAAAGCGTTTTATTTAATAAAAAAATTAAACTATATATATATAACCAAATGACCTTAAGAAATGTTAAATAAAACAGTAATAAACTATTGTAATAAAGACTGTAATAAATATTCCTAAAATATCAAGATGTGTCTTTCCAAGTCTAATAAAAACCTCAAGTCCAACTTTATTTGATGGACACGTTCTTAGAAACACATTTAAGTAAATGAGGATGTCTGAACATTTGACATTTGATCACGATATGGACTGTCAGGGCAAGCAAGTGTAGAAAATTGGCTACAAGACCACATGAACAGATATACACCTATCAGGCATAATATTATGTTGGTTCTTCCATTGCTCCAGTTCCGATGCTCACGTTCCCATTGTTGGTGCTTTCGGCGGTGGACAGGGGTCAGCATGGGCACCCTGACTGGTCTGCAGCTATGCAGCAACAAACTGTGATGCTCTGTGTATTCTGACACATTTCAATCAGAACCAGCATTAACTTCTTCAGCAATTTGAGCTACAGTAGCTCGTCTGTTGGATCGGACCACACATGCATCAATGAGCCTTGGCCGCCCATGACTCTGTCGTTGGTTTACCACTATTCCTTCCTTTGACCACTTTTGATAGATACTGACCACTGCAGACCGGGAACACCCACAAGAGCTGCAGTTTTGGAGATGCTCTGACCCAGTCGTCTAGCTCTTGTCAAACTCGCCCATGTTTCCTGCTTCTAACACATCAACTTTGAGATAATCAGTGTTATTCACTTCACCTGTCAGTGGTCATAATGTTATGCCTAGTCGTTATATATATGGTGGTACTGGTTCTGATTTGATTGTGGTGGTACATGCTCTTAGTTTGAAAACCTCTGACTTAAAGACACGAACAACATTCAGACAATATAAAAATTTTGAATCATTCCAAAAATACTATTATAAAACAATCAGATTCCTGAAGAATATTCTTTACAGTCTTTTTGAACACGATTGGGTTTTTTTTTTAACCAAAAGAGGGCGCTAGAGGACCGGTGGCCATATAAAACTCCCTTTAAAAACCCGACTACCTAATCGTATTGTTATATCTGGAATGAATGTAACTGCAGATAACATTTTAAATAATTGATTTATTTAGTTTTATTTTTATACATATACTATTCAAGATAATTACTGGACTAGTAATCAGCAGGTTGCTGATTCAAGCCCCATAAACGCCGAGTTATCACACTTGGGCTTCTGAGCAAGGCCCTTCACTCTTTATTTGCTTGCATTGTTTAAGTCGCGGGGCGGTCCGAGTCCTTTCAGTATGAAGTTTGCATGTTCTCCCCGTGTCTGCGTGGGTTTCCTCCAGGTGCTCCGGTTTCCTCCCACAGTCCAACAACATGCAGTCAGGTTAATTGGAGACTCTGAATTGCCCAATATGAAAATGAATGTGTGTGTATGTGTGTCTGCCCTGCGATGGACTGGCGCCCTGTCCAGGGTGTTACTGTGTGCCTTGCGCCCATTGAAAAGCTGGGATAGGCTCCAGCACCCCCCGCGACCCTAATTGGATAAGCGGTTAAGAAAGTAAGTGAGTGAGTGAGTGAGTGTTTCAGTCGCTGTAGATCTGAAATGAAGAAATATAACCTTTCAACCAAGAGAACCAGGAAGAACCTATAGTGCTGATGTTAGTGCAAAGGACAGGGCTGCTGTACATATGGTACATTAAGGAACTACTGAATGGCATTAAAGACAATGGAATAAAGAACAAACCAACATCGTTGCTCGAGTCATGAGTTATCTTGCTGCTAGCTACGTGGATGACATTAGCACACGCTGAATATGAGTCAGAGCTAAAGTCAGAGATGTTATTAAGTTCAGCTGCACACAGTGACCACAGAGGAATGAACTGTAATAAGAGAACGGTTAACGGTACCACTACACGATCTTTAGGAATAATTTGGACCCCAAAACACCACACTTATTGCCTTACCCCAAATGTTGTTGGTCAGCCAAGGATTGTTTTAAGCCCACGGTTTTACTTTGGAGAAACAAGCCTAACATTGCTAACTAGTACAATAAGCTTAGCTTCTAGCTGGCAGTTTAGCACTATTTAGCATTAGCAGGCTAAAATCATCACACACTCACCTCAAACTGTGCCTGGTCATTTTAAGTAGACAGAGTTATGTGGTTTTCAACAGTATATGACACAACTGGACAAAAGTGCACCACAGAGCTAAAAGTAGCATCTTTTGAATCGTGAAGCAGGAGTAATGTTTTAAGCTTATGTGTTGTGAAGTGTGTTATATTTTAGAAATGCAGCCTGGACCGTGGATGACAGGTTGCTATACAAGCATCATTTACTCATTTATTTCATCTGAAATTGAAACTCTACAATTTACCTACAATGATTTGCATATAAGTGCTTGGATTTTTATGACTCTGGAGCTATTATTTTTTATCACTGAATAATTGTAATATATTTATCCAAAAATTCAGTAGACTGGACAATGTCACCCATGTTCCAACAGCCCCCAGTTCATAGCAGACAGTCACAGCAGTCTTTTGACTGTTCTTGATTTACATCTTACCAAATTTACTCACAGCATAAAGTGTTTGCTGTGCAGAAAGTATTAAACTCTATTTATTAAGAATATTAAAAGCAAATGCTGTCACTTTTCTACACAGTCGCCTTCCGATGCATTTTTTCAAAGTCGTACCAACTTTTTAATGCCATCAGCAAAAAATGTTTTGGTTGAGCTCGTAGCCACTGATGCGCTGCTGCTTTCACATCATCACATGAAAATCTTCTTCCCCTTAAAGCTTATTTGAGCGTCCAAAAAGGTGGAAATCAGATGGTGCTAAATCTGGACTATAATCTCTCTCTCAGTCTCTCAGACACAACCGATTGCTACTCCCCCCACCCTCACCGCTTCTAACCAAAATATAAAAGTGCGGAGATCCTTTGTATGTTCAGTTTTATGTTCAGTACTTGCACAACTCTTCTTGGTCTTGGGCACATTTGTTTCCCTTTTTCTTCTTTAAATTGCTTATAGTTTTCTAGTTATAATTTAGAACATTTCTACAGTAATCTAGTGTAATATTTTTGCTACTAATGTGGTCAAGCAGTCACAAAGCATTTTACTGTCAGTTGTATTGTGTATGACAATGTATGTGACAAATAAACTTTGATTTGATTTGTAAGTGATTGTGAGCCTGGTTAAAACCAGAGTGCCTGACCTCACAAATGCTTTTTTGAGTAAATGGTATTGATTAGTAAAAACTACTGGAATTTTCGGTTGCAGCTTTATTTTAATGCCCATGATTTTAAAGGTGAACGCTCGCGCCCAGGTGGAGCAGTGGGATACTCCGCTAGCACACCAGCGCCGAGATTCTGAACTCCTCAGTGTTGCCACCAGTCGGCTGGGCGCCATCTAGCGGGCATAATTGGCAGTGCCTGCAGGGAAGGATGACCGAAATATGTGGGCTGGGTCTTCAAACGCTGTGTAAGGGCCCTGATTGGCGGATAGAGGCTCCTGTGCAGAGTGCATGGGTGGAAAAGGGTTCCGTTAAGGGCTGCGTGCGGGTCGGAGGAGGCGTGAGCAGCAAGATACCCACCTTGACTGCAAAAAATCGGGGATCCCCAGCAGCAGAAGACAAATTGATTACACTAAATTGGGAGAAAATGGGACAAAAAGTGAGATGTCCGCATACTTTTGACCATAAAGTGTCTGTAAACTTTTGACTTCAACTCTAATGCATAACTGTGTGAACATTAGGTCACAATGTTTTCTACAAATTAGTCTGTTGTTAAAGGTGCATTCACTTAATAAACACCCATCAGTGTTGACCTGACGTCATGATGCTTCTTAAGGGTTCAGATCTACATCTCAGGTAATCAAGTTCATGTTTGCTTCGCTCGCCCATAGCACGGCCCAAACACTTTAACCTAATAATAAGCTCTTGTGTTTTTGTTGTTGTTTTGTCTGCATACAGTCACTATTGTACTCTATTAGTGCTGACTGATTATGGGAAATCCACGGGAGGGAGTAGCTCAGCACCTCGTGACCTGTCTCTGACATCACTGTGTTCGGTGGTTTGTTGGGTTTTGACTGAAAGAATGAACAGAGCATCAGCCTGTCGTCCTCCCCCAGGTCCCAACCATAACCATATCTGTGTGAACATCAGTAATTTACTTTTGAGGTGGAGTAAAAAAAACACGTATAAGTACTATTTTTGTCCATAAGGGTTCGTTCACGGACAATAACAATCATTTACGTCTTAGGTCTGCATAACAAAAAACTTTAGCTTCATGTTCTTCGTTTGTGTGAGAACTTTTGCATCACTGAGTAGCGCTGATCTCTGTGAAGCTCGGCTGTCTTTAAATCTGACTGTTGATGCAGATTTGGCAACATGTTTTAGGATGTAGTATACAAACAGCCTTTGTACAGGTCTACACTTGAAGTTTACATACGCTTGTAAGGAGCGTGTACGTCATTGTACTTTTGGGAGTGGCATTACTGCTACAGTGTTTTATTACACTTTATTCATTTCTTTTTAGACCTTATTAACTTCTTAGATTAAGACTTGTGGATATTCAGCTGATAAGTTCTCTATGCCCACATAAATAAGGGTAGTGTGACCCAATCCATTAAAAATGTACCTGCCATTAAAATGCAATAGCCCACCTTCACTGTAAGTCTCTAAATCATAGTTTGAGTTCAAGCAGTACCACTAGCATGGTCAGTGCTATACAAACACATTTGGCTGCGTCTGAAGAGGGAATGGCACTTTGAGAGCGACTCCAACTGTCTTGTTGAGGTGCAGGCATAAATATTAAAGGAATACAGAGAGCATAATGTGATGCTCTGTATGTTTTAAGAAGAAGAGGTAGAAGAAGAACACCTTTATTTGTAGTATATACAGATACACTGAAATTCTTTTTCTGCATATCCCAGCTTGTTTAGAACCTGGGGTCAGAGAGCAGGGTCAGCGCCCCTAGAGCGGACAGGGTTAAGGGCCTTACGCATGGGCCAAACAGTGGCTGCATTGCAGAGTCTGGATTCCAACTGACAATCTTCCTAAAGCTCAACCCACTAGGCTACCACTTTAAGAATCCAAGGCTAGGGCTGTTCGTAAGAATCCTCTAATGGTTGGTGAACAATATCTGGTCGTAGGCTTCACACTTTATGATGCTCTCCTGTCCTAAATGGTTTGTAGTTGAATGTTGGAGCTTCTTCCAAATAACAACCTTTCAGTTCCTTGAGAGATGAGATGAAGGAAGTGGTGATCACAGTTTACAGTATGTGCTTTATAAATGGCTGTAAAGGTATAATTATTACGAGTTGGCAATTGTGGAGCAATATGTTTGGTGGCATAATTATTAACAGAAATTAGTGTTTGCACCGTAGGGTGTGTCTGCTGCTGAAAAATGACACTATATTTGTTGCTGTTATATTATGAGCTAAATAAACAATTGGGCCCAATGACTTTTACCAAAATTGCTTATTGATTCCTAACTGAACGTAACAGCTAGCAGCAGACCACACATAAATGCATCTACATCAGGGGTGTCAAACTTATTTTCACCGAGGGCCACATCTGCATTATGGTGGCCCTCAAAGGGCAGATTGTGACGTATCCTGCTGTGATTGTAGTCTGCCTTTTAAGTCTTGGACAATTTGTTGTTTATCTTGGAGGCTAAATTTTGAGTTTGGTGTCAAAATGCCAAATTTATACTGTATATTTATAATGTATGTCTACATTTATATTGTACTTCTTTACCACAGACACGGCCTCATAACACAAGAGACGTACCGGTTTCTTTTTTTGAAGCACAAACTTGTATTCACTTCTTTCACCCATCTTTTATTAAATTTCCTCCTTCTGCTTTAGTTTTCTCCTCTTGTACACTTTGGGATTATTTGTAAATATTTTTTAACATCACTTGTTGGAAAACCGCCTCAGTTAAACACTGATGTAGAAACACTGCCATCTACTGGCGGGATGCGGTCACTTTGCGGGTCACAAAATCGGCATGCGTTGTGGGAGATGCAGTTTATATACGATTTTACAGTGTATTTCAAGACAATCGTACGGCTTTTAAACTCTCGCAGGCCACATAAAAGATGTGGTGAGACTGATTTGGTTTGACACGTGATCTAGATTACGCAAATATAGTAAAAGTTGACTTGTGGATTATATAAAGCCAAGCTGTGCATTTTTAAACCTTACCTTGACTGATACAAAGCAGCCTTGTTATTAATTAGTACTTTATACCTAACAGACTCACGTGTGCAGCCGAATCTAAATTCGAGGAACCTTTTTAATGTGGTGTTTCTATTAACACTTAGTTAATAGTGTCCAAAACACTTGTTAAAATAGAATCATTATATACTTTTGCTAGTAGAAGCAATGCAAGCCATTAAAACTAAAGTACAATGTATGATGGGGACAAAAACCAAGATATGACACATACCTTTAAGCACCTGAGAAAAAAACAATCCAACAAATTACAGTTTACGGAGCCGCTGGGTAATTAAACCATGACGCACAGGCAAAGAAAACAGTGTTTAAACAACTTTTACTTTCATAATAAAAGAAAGGATCCAAAGAATGACTGGAGCCAAGTTTACCTTCCCAGAGGAATTCCTGATTTCTCATAGCTGATGTGTTTTAAGGTTAAACAGCTTTAGTATCTATTATACACGCTCCAGTCGTCTTGGATATTTTGTCTCCTGTTGCATTGCATGTTGTCGTTTTTCCTCAAAAACTGAACTGCTCGTCTTCTATCAGCTGGAGCTTGGAGTATTTCTGTAGGAATTTGTGCTAGTTCAGTCAGTAAAGCATGTGTAAGGTTCCAGTTTATTCCAGTGTATTCCATATATACATGATTAAATTTCCTCAGCATAAGTTCTGGTAGTAAAGTAGCTATCGTTCCACCTCCCCACCCACTGCACCAATGTGTATCTTCTTTGTTTACGTTTATTGGGTTAATCTTAACCTGCTTTCTTATTAGAGCCCCTTAAGTTTGCATGCAGCCATAATAAGGTGGGTGCCGGTTGCAGGGGTGCAGGGGCGTAACTACCGGGGGAAGGGGGGGGGGGGGGGTGCAGGGGGGACAGGTGCACTCCACGACATGAGCTGAACCCCCCCTTGCGCCCCCATTGGCTGCACTCGCCAGGTCGTTATTATTATATATACAATATTTTTGTTAAGTAAAATATTAAAGTAACTAAAAGACAATGAAAAATCTGAATACATGTAATCTAAATCTACATCTATATCTATACCTATATATATATATATATATATATATATATATATATATATATATGAAATTTGTTGAGGGGGCCCATGAGCTCCTAGTTACGCCACTGGGTAAGTTTAAATTAGTCAAGCAGTATTAGCTGAAGTGCTAGCTATTTTTGGAAACATCTATCAGTGTAATTATTGCAGGATAAGCAGGAGAACAGTGAGAGACTGTCCCTGTTTAGGGCAATAAATCATTTCACTTGGCTTTATCTACACTGAATGGCATTGTCCCAGGTTTCAGTGATTGATTGTCAGCCAGGAGTAATATTAGCTATTATTAGCCGTTTAGTTTTTGCTGCAGCAACTATCTTGTAAATATAATATACAGAAAGATAGATAGATAGATAGATAGATAGATAGATAGATAGATAGATAGATAGATAGATAGATAGATGTGGCAATATTTTATATTATATTAACAGCATTTTAAACAGTAACGTGTCACTGAACTCACATTGTAGAACTGAGAGTCCTGACAGTGTACCTGCATTACGAGGTCAATGTGACCGGAACTCTTTTTATAACATGATGATCATGGGTATTTATTTAGGGACCAAACTTATCCATCCTTCATCACTTTCATGTAATTACCTTCTTTTTTTTCTATTTTATTTATGCATTTTCTCCCATTTAGCGTAGTCAGTTTGTCTTCTGCTGCTGGTGGATCCCTGATTGCAGTTGAGGTGGGTATATTGCTGCCCACGCCTCCTCCGACCCATGATGAACATGATGATCGCGTATGACTCAGTTGGCACTTACAGTCTTGGCATAAACTATGGAAAATATTGATATCTATGGAATGTCCTAGTTTGCAACAATACTTGATGTCATCGAGGTTATAGCTTTCTGTGCTAAAACGGGAGCTATGCATTTATGACAGTAAAAGATTGATTGATAAGAACGATTACAATAATCACGGGTTATTTTTAGCAGGAACACGCCTCTGTCTTGGTCAGATGAAATACATTTTGTTTAAATACGTATGTTATACGTCCTTAATTCCAAAGGTTTTCCAAAGGTTGACTGTTTTGGACAGTAAAAACCTTCATGACTGTTGAACTCATTATTGAATTATGAACTAAACCAGTTTATGCAACTGATACAAAGTAAAATGGAACAGGTTATATTTTACTAAGGCAGTGAAGACTTAAAACAAGGAAAAACTACCAAATTTTTTAATTAAACATGTTATTGATGATTTGTCACACTCAGTTCAGAGACTGGATTGATAAAAACATCATAATATTGTACTTGAGTAAAAACAGAAACATAAATTACATTTAGATGAACGTGTAACATGTATTTATTTAGGGACCAAACTTATCCATCCTTCATCACTTTCATGTAATTACCTTCTTTTTTTTCTATTTTATTTATGCATTTTCTCCCATTTAGCGTAGTCAGTTTGTCTTCTGCTGCTGGTGGATCCCTGATTGCAGTTGAGGTGGGTATATTGCTGCCCACGCCTCCTGCGACCCATGCGCAGCCCTTAACGGAACCCGCCCTAGCAGAACCGCGTCTGCTGCAGGCACTGCCAATTATGCCCGCTAGATGGCACCCAGCCAACCGGTGGCAATGCCGAGTTTTGAACCAAGGAGTTCAGAATCTCGGTGCTGGTGTGCTAGCGGAATATCCCACTGTGCCACCTGGGCGCAATGTGGCAATCTCAGCAATTTGGTTTGGTTCAAGCCTTCTGAAATGGTTAGGGTACTGGACTAGTAATCAAAAGGTCACTGGTTCAAGCCCAAGCACTGCCAGGTTGCTGCTGTTGGGCCCTTGAGCAAGGCCCTTAACCATTAATTGCTTAGATAATATATTGTCACAGTTCTGTAAATCGCTTTTGATAAAAGTGTCTGCTAAATGCAGAAAATGTAAATGTAATTAAGTTACTCCTTAACAATTTCATATAGAACAAAATTCCATAGAACTCAATAGAGAATAGAGTAGAAACCTTGTGGTGCTCGGGTGGTGCAGTGGTATATTACGCTTGCCCAGGACAGCTAGGCTCCAGGGTGTGCATCCCTTATGCCAAGTTCACACTACATGACTTTCCAAGTCGTCAGGTCGCTGTACAGTTCACACTACACGACTGGATCATTTGTAATCGGGAGTCTTTCAAGTTGGTGTGGCTTTCACACTACACGACTGATCGGTGATTGGGGGTTTCACACTACACCATCTATCACCAACTGGAATCACAGGTGAGCTTCTCTGGTCTCCCAAATTACATTTTGTCACGAAAACAAATGCGAGAAGTGACGAGGGGTTTAATGATACCACGTCCAAAAATGCACGTCAACAAGTAGCGAGCGATCAAAGTTTGAGTGCTGAAGTGGATTTGGCTACGTGGCCAGCAGGGATCGTCTGTTCTGTAGTGAGTTGGAGGTTAATTAATATTTTTTGCAATGCAATGTGGGTATTATGTTTTGTCTAGAACGGTAAGGTCAGAAATACTGTAAAACTTGTAGGCGTGCCGATGTATTGTGATATAACAAGCTAGATAATTATCTTCAGCCACTCGGATCGAGTTGTTGAGTAATTCACACATAGCGATTGAGAGCAGAGTTTTGATCGCCGAGCGAATGACGAGTTGCTCCCGACGAGTGAAAATCAGGGCAAAAATAGTGTAGTGTGAACCAGGCATTAGCAGTGCTGAGGCTGATCAGGTGTCTACATATAGATATGATGTTTGAGGAGGGGGGCATGGCCAAAGCCTTGCAGTGGATTGGCTTCCTGTCTGGGGTGTGTTACAGCAGTTTAGCATTACGGCATGTCTTTGATGATAATGTTTAAAAGGAATGCAATTTGGGCTATCTGATTTAACAAGGTTGATATAGATGTTAGATAACTTTGCTCTTCAAATGACAGTTTAATGTGTTGTGTTTTTACTCAAGCTCTCTTTATCTAGTATCATGTTGCGTTAAGCATGATGGGGAATTTATAGGAACAGCACTTTATATAATTGTATTTTTATTGGTATAACACTGTCATAAAACATTATAATCAGTTTCTTTTTTTATTTTCATGTTTTACCACTGATTTAGAGGGTTGTTTTTTCTGGAATCAATGGGTGCAGTAAAGTAACACACAGACAAAACCTCAATCCATCAGGCGTAGTCAATCACCTCTGTGGGCCGATAGCATCACTGTTTTATACATTAACACATTTCCTCGGCAGCAAATTTCCTCGGCAGTTCTGGTAGCAAATAAGCAACTGTTCCACCTCCCTACCCACTGGGATTCAAACCAATTGGTGGGCTAGCCACTCAAGCACCTAGCCTTCATTTTATGGTATTTCTTAATCCTGGACTGGATTGTAATGGGTCCGGACCACTGGAATCTTGAAACCACTGGCAACCACGAGGCAATACATCATGGCCAATGTGCCAGTTTAGGGTGGTGAATCACTTACTCACTTTCTTACTTACTTATAAATAGGGACAATCTGGAGTCACCATCTCATCTACTGTACCATTTTTGAAGCTGCAAATAAAACTTAAATAAAAAATACAAACTCTTGTGCTATTACTAATGGTGTCCTAGTTTAGATAAGATGATGAGCTGTCTTTGTTATATCAATATTTACTGACAGTGATACCTTTAAATTAGCTTTTTAAAGAAAACTCCTTAAATTAGTTTGCATTAAAATTCACCCCGGCTAAGTGGGTAGCACTGTCGCCTCACAGCAAGAAGGTCCTGGGTTCGATCTCCAGGCGGGGCGGTCCGGGTCCTTTCTGTGTGGAGTTTGCATGTTTTCCCGTGTCTGCGTGGGTTTCCTCCAGGAGCTCCGGTTTCCTCCCACCGTCCAAAAAATATGCAGTCAAGTTAATTGGAGACACTGAATTGCCCTATGTGTGTGTCCAGGGTGTTACTGTGTGCCTTGTACCCATTGAAAAGCTGGGAAAGCCTGCAGCAACCCCCCCCCCCCCCACGACCCTAATTGGATAAGCAGTTAAGACAGTGAGTGAGTGAGTAAAATTCACCCCATAAAGTGAATAAATATCATAAAGTATACTCTAAAGATAAAAAAAGTGTATGGTTTAAATATAAATGCACAAAAAGCAACTTTTTCTCAAAATACGCTGTAAAAAAACTTGAATACCTAGTGCAGAGGGTAAGGAAATGTGCATAAAACACAGAAAAATCTATTGTAAGCAAGAATCTAATCCCATTTCGTAAGAATCTAGAAGCTAGCACACCTTGTGCGCTTTACCAGAGCAAAGTTCTTCTACGGAAAATGCTTTCAACATCAGATATGCTCTGATAGGCTCGTCATAAAGCAATGATAAGTCAAACGAATTATCTAATGATAAGATGGATGATATGCTGTTATAGTAGGATGATACCCTGTGATCTGTGATACCCCTTTGAGCGGCAGTCATGTTAAGAAATGCGTGGTACTGAGACACATTTTCCCCTCTTTATCATCCTACAATATCAAAGCCTGAAGTGATAATTATGGTTTACTTTTAGTTCCCAGTAATCCCCAGTGTAACACAGGTGACTTCATGAGCTCTGTCACTTTTTAAATCAGAAACGTGTGCTAACAGGGATCAAGTAAAACTAAATGCACTGCTCAGAAACAAACAGAACAATTGATTTCATGGCAGCATTACACCACTGTAGACTGAAAGAATTAAAGGACGGATAAATGCAGCCAGTGGAAACATCTTTGAAGAAAACCTCATCCAGAGAGCATGAAAACTCCTGGGGAGACAGTTCACCTTTCAACAGGACTATGACCCAAAGCATACAACCAAAACAACACTGGAGTGGCTTTTATGCAAGTTTCAGAATGCAATTGAGCCCAAACTTAAACTCTATCAAACATCTGTGGAAAGGCCTGAAGACGAGGATCTGCCATGAAGAATGGGATAACTGGCCCAAATCCAGGCACAAGCTTTGTCTTATTCGGGCAAACGTATACAAGCTGTAATTGGAGGCAAAGAGGCTTATACAGTGGTACCTTGTGGTAACTCAGCGTCCCCTAAACTTGAAGTCTTTAAAGCTCGACGCCCTTAGTGAAGAAATTTGTACCCTTAAACTTTCCTGTAAATTCGACGTGTTCAGCCTTTTTTAAAAATTTATTTATTTGAGTACTCGGTGGGTAGCACTGTCGCCTCACAGCAAGAAGGTCCTGGGTTCAGGCCGGGCGGTCCGGGCCCTGCGATAGACTGGTACCCCGTCCAGGGTATTACTGTGTGCCTTGTGCTTATTGAAAAGCTGGGATAGGCTCCAGCACCCCCTGCGACCCTAATTGGATAAGTGGTTAAGAAAGTGAGTGAGTGAAATTCAAATTAACAATGACCAGCCTCGTTGTTCAGCGCTCTGCTTGAGCGGTGAAACGTCATGAAAGTGCGAATATGAGACGAATCTGCATTTGTGTGGAATTAAAGTCAAATCCAGTCTGAAAGTACTACATGTATCTGTGTTTAGCTGGATTTTCATCACTGTTTTGTGTATATAATCAGCCAGGATATATCATCATACTGGCCAGCCTTACAACCTATATATCTATAAGCTATCGTAAACGGGTTCATGGTTCATGGCTCATGGCTTCAAGATTCTTTTCTTGGACACCCACAGACAACTACAGGCTTTGAGATACAATAAAACCAGCTCACTTAACTCATTTTAAATATTTATTTACAGACTCTTCTTTACAGTTCCGACTGCTGTCATTTTTATATATATACAGTACATACAGAGAGTTAAGTCTTTGGAAATATAATTTATACACACATTGGACAAAAAACACACACACAAAATTTAACGTATTAACTGAAAAGCATGCGGTTAGAAATCTACAATCTTTACAAATATTACAAATTGAAATAGTTGTACACATAATATGTCTAATGTATGAAGAAATATATATATAAAAACCTTGTTCATTTTCAGTTTGCATTGTACGTATCTGATAAACAGCACTAACATGTGGAGCAGGTATTGAAACAACAGGGTTAAAAGAGCAGTCTGGCATGTGAATAAAAATGCTTGCATATGTAGTGTGAGTGCAAAATTAAGGTTAGAAATCCTATTGGAATTCATTTTGCCGCTTTTAAAGTTCAGAGAATCTCAATAATAGCCACAAAAATGTTCAGAATGATTTACAAACTGGATCCACAAGGGACTGAGCAAGTATTGTTGAAGTCTTGTCCAGTTTTGGGTTTGCTGTATATATGTAGTTAGTAGAATTTTTACATTTAACATCTCAAATTGTCAACAACTGGTCATCTTAGTACCAATCTAGAGAGGACGGAATGGCTTTATTTGTAATATATAAAACTACACATCTACAGTACAATGACATTCTTTTCCCAGTCATTGTATTTCACCCTGGAGCTGATAGGGTAAAGGGCTTTGCTCAAGGGCCCAACAGTTGTTGCATGACAAAGCCGGGGTTTAAACCCACAAACTTCTCAGTGATAATCCAAAGCTTTTATTGTAAAAGGAATAAATAAAAACATTATAAAAACCAGCATGCAAACTGTGCAATATTAGATTCCCTGGGTGGACAGAGGAGTAGTACTGAGTAAAGCACGCTGTAGCCTCTCCGGCCGACGATGTACAGTTACACTTAAGACATGTTCAGATGTAAACATAAAATTAAATGCAATAATAGCGTCCACAAAAACATAACCAGGTCACCTGATGTCATCCAGACACATTCTCTGTTCTGTACTTGCTTAAGGAAATTGCTCTCCGCGAGTTAAAGCTCCAGTTTCAGTGAGTTAAATGCTTTTTGTGTGGTCAAGAGTCCAAAATGCAAAGAAATGAAGAGATTTTTAATATATATGTTACCTATGGACAGGGCCTGATATGCTATACTATTATGTACAGAAGTGTGCAGTTTGGGGGCACAGCCAATGCTGCTGAGAAAGGGCACTAGGTAGATAATCTCTTATTTTAATTAAAAATAGCTTTACCACAATTGTTGGCCCTACTGCATTTCTTTGCCTCATATTGTCTGCAATACCTATACTCTTTGATAAGCAAAACTCTTCATTGCAAGAGGTCTGACTGACATTCAGATTGTACCTGGCTGCTAAGAACTACTGTATAAAAGTTGTTTTATCTATTTTTTATTTGTGCTGCATTATTAGCGACTAATTGCATGTGTAATCATGCAAACTAATACTCTGGATCTTCATAAATCAGGGTGTAAAAAGTGCAAAGCGTAGTGCGTTCAGGATTGTGAATCTTGATGTCAAGATTGGCAATCCTTGATTATTAGGATTTTCTACAGCTACAGTGGTTCTCTGGATCTACAGCTAATGTCTTGGCCTGCAGGGATGGGACATGTTTCCTCAAACCTCATATGAAACTACTGCTACAGATAGTGAGTCTACTTCAAATGTCTTAGCTATATATAAATATAAATCTCACTCATATTTGTCATTAGAAGCTACAAATGTGTTCCAGTCACTGCTTGAATCTGACGCTTCTCATCCTCTACAGACAGCGCTGGGTTATCATACATCTCCAGTCCTTTCTTATTTCCTGTCTCTTCCTTCACTTCTTCCTTCTTGCAGCACTTGCAGCAGCAGCAGCAGCGAGTCCCGCAGAAACCCATCGCCCTGCTGACCACTCGGTCCCACGGTTTGAGCGAGTGCAGTGGCAGAGGCAGGAAATTCCAGGTTCTCAGGACAGAAGGCAAAAAGCGCGGGCAGTGCGACTGCATGATGTTTACTACCACCACTGCAATCAACAGTGCCACCACGGGTACACCGACCCCCACCAGGACCTGCCAGCCAGCGATGGAGAGTCCCAGAATCAGCAGAGGCAGCATGAAAAAGCACAAGATAAGGTAGACGATGGCAAACCAGCGGTACTTGGCCGTGCGGTCGCCCAGAGCTTTGGCCATACGGATGGGCAAGCGTGTGAATGGGATGGGGTACCACAGCAGGATTCCAAAAATGTTGAAGAAGAAATGACACAGGGAGATCTGAAAGAGATGAAGGCGGTCAAGAATTTTAGACAATTTGATTTTGTCATGTTGACATTTGTAAGCTAACAAGATCTCATTAAACATTGAACAGACTACAACAAGCAATTGTGCTGTTGTTGGATTTCTTTTAATCTCATGTTGATCAATGTGTAAACAAACAAAATAACCTTAACTGGTCCTTATTATTTAACTGATTTGGTTGCAGACGGTCTGGAGCACACTAGGAAGCACTGCATCAAATTAAAAACTTGTAGAAATTGGAAGCATCCGGAGCTCTGCAACATCCACTAACCTGATGCCATAAATGTTCTCCCAACAAAATCAATACCTTACAGACAAAAACATTGTCCAGGACTGTTGCTCCACTCCAATAACACCAAGGAACACATTCCTACCATAAATACTTTCTGATTGTTTTACTATTTTTATGTATTAAAACTAATAATAAAATACCATAAATCTGCCAATCCAAGTCATTAAAGCAGCAGCTTTGAGTATGGGTGAGTAAAGGCTAACATGTGCTTCCTCTGATTTAAATGAAATCAATTGGTTAGTGTTGCTTTAATTGATAGAAAAGATAGAAAAGCAATTATTCCTACTCACATAAAAGTACTAGTTATAATTTGTTGGAATTCCATTCACTTATATCATTGTTTTATCACTGTAGTGATTCATAATTATATTAAAACTGATCAGTGCAGTTATAAAGCACCAACCTGTAGTGAGTTGGCCAGTTTTTCTCCAGGACTGGCCATGGCAGCAAGAATGGCGGTTGTCGTTGTTCCAATGTTGGACCCAAGAGTAAGAGGATAGGCTCGCTCTATGCTAATAACACCAATACCTGAACAGAGATGTTAAAATTAATATCATTCAAAATCTTTGTAATTGTAAAATGTAAATAAAAATGTCAGTTACTAATAATATTAAACTTGCACTTTAGCATTTTTTCCTTTGTCTCCCCAATCTAGCTGTTTGCAATTCCCCTCCTGTAATTCCTTCACAGTTTGCACCACAGAAGCCGGTCTAACACATGATTCACTGGTCATAGTAAAGAAAGCTTTACATTATCACCGTGGGTTTAGAATGGTGAAATCAGGCTACAGTGAGGCCTTTGGACTGGCATTAACAAACCAATCAAGAATATGTGGACTTTACTGAAAAGCCAAGTCTCAAACTCTACTGGAACTTGAACCATTGATACCAGAGCTGGATCATTTGGCAATGTTTTACTATTTTTTTAATATATCTTAATGTATCTTCAATATTTGCTGAAACATAGAGTGGTCAGATATTTGAGTCCCTAAGGCATTGTTGATGGCTGGCTGACCAAAGTAAACACGAAAAGTGAGTGTCATATACTCATATATTATGTGATGTACAGTGTATCACAAAAGTGAGTACACCCCTCACATTTCTGCAAATATTTCATTATATCTTTTCATGGGACAACACTATAGACATGAAACTTGGATATAACTTAGAGTAGTCAGTGTACAACTTGTATAGCAGTGTAGATTTACTGTCTTCTGAAAATAACTCAACACACAGCCATTAATGTCTAAATAGCTGGCAACATAAGTGAGTACACCCCACAGTGAACATGTCCAAATTGTGCCCAAATGTGTCGTTGTCCCTCCCTGGTGTCATGTGTCAAGGTCCCAGGTGTAAATGGGGAGCAGGGCTGTTAAATTTGGTGTTTTGGGTACAATTCTCTCATACTGGCCACTGGATATTCAACATGGCACCTCATGGCAAAGAACTCTCTGAGGATGTGAGAAATAGAATTGTTGCTCTCCACAAAGATGGCCTGGGCTATAAGAAGATTGCTAACACCCTGAAACTGAGCTACAGCATGGTGGCCAAGGTCATACAGCGGTTTTCCAGGACAGGTTCCACTCGGAACAGGCTTCGCCAGGGTCGACCAAAGAAGTTGAGTCCACGTATTCGGCGTCATATCCAGAGGTTTGCTTTAAAAAATAGACACATGAGTGCTGCCAGCATTGCTGCAGAGGTTGAAGACGTGGGAGGTCAGCCTGTCAGTGCTCAGACCATACACCGCATACTGCATCAACTCGGTCTGCATGGTCGTCATCCCAGAAGGAAGCTGACGCACAAGAAAGCCCGCAAACAGTTGCTGAAGACAAGCAGTCCAAGAACATGGATTACTGGAATGCCCTGTGGTCTGACGAGACCAAGATAAACTTGTTTGGCTCAGATGGTGTCCAGCATGTGTGGTGGCGCCCTGGTGAGAAGTACCAAGACAACTGTATCTTGCCTACAGTCAAGCATGGTGGTGGTAGCATCATGGTCTTGGGCTGCATGAGTGTTGCTGGCACTGGGGAGCTGCAGTTCATTGAGGGAAACATGAATTCCAACATGTACTGTGACATTCTGAAACAGAGCATGATCCCCTCCCTTCGAAAACTGGGCCTCATGGCAGTTTTCCAACAGGACAACGACCCCAAACACAACCTCCAGGATGACAACTGCCTTGCTGAGGAAGCTGAAGGTAAAGGTGATGGACTAAACCCAATTGAGCACCTGTGGCGCATCCTCAAGTGGAAGATGGAGGAGTTCAAGGTGTCTAACATCCACCAGCTCCGTGATGTCATCATGGAGGAGTGGAAGAGGATTCCAGTAGCAACCTGTGCAGCTCTGGTGAATTCCATGCCCAGGAGGGTTAAGGCAGTGATAATAATGGTGGTCACACAAAATATTGACACTTTGGGCACAATTTGGACATGTTCACTGTGGGGTGTACTCACTTATGTTGCCAGCCATTTAGACATTAATGGCTGTGTGTTGAGTTATTTTCAGAAGACAGTAAATCTACACTGCTATACAAGTTGTACACTGACTACTCTAAGTTATATCCAAGTTTCATGTCTATAGTGTCGTCCCATGAAAAGATATAATAAAATATTTGCAGAAATGTGAGGGGTGTACTCACTTTTGTGATACACTGTATGTATATTTTGGTCAGGCAGTTTTGGGCCCAACACACAATAAAATGACCGAATTTTTTAAAGTTTGTGTTCCAGTCATTTATTTACAGAAACAGTTGCAGAAATCATTGAAATTGTGCCTAACACATGCACTTACCAACGAGAGGTGTAATGGCGGAGGTGAAGACTGAGCTGCTCTGCACGATGAAAGTCATTCCTGCCCCCACCATGATGGCGAGGTATCCAGTGACCCAGGCGAATGGGAAGGGGAAATCTGTACAGAAGAATCCAGCTGTTACATAAGTGCTTAGAAGGAAAGAAAATGCTCAGGTTCACTTTTTGTTATCAGACAGCAGAATGAGGAAGCCTGAGCTGACCGTTATTGACAGGACAGGGAAACGGGCGTGTTTTTTCATATCGGTTGGCAAACTGATTTTAAGAGCCACTAATAAAAAGCATTTATAGATAGAAAAAACTGCTCAATCTTTTTGTTTGCTGGAGTGATACCTTACAGGGTAAATACACTCTATGAACAAAAGTACTAGGATTTTAAAATTCATGCATTTCAGCAACAATAATTGCTAACGTGTAATAAATCAAGCAGATTGTATGGTTCCAAGTGTGCAGCAACAGTTTAGGGAAGGCCTTTTCCTGCATGACTGTACCCCTGTGCGCAAAGCAAGGTCTATAAGAGACACTGAAGAAAACTGGAATGAACTAGAACATCAGTTGAGGCTTTCTTGACCAACATTATTGTCCTGCCATACAAATTTACAAATGCTTTTTTGACTGAATGGGTACAAATTCCCTTAGAAAGACTCCAAAACCTTCTCATAAGAATGGCTGTTTGTGTAATGGGATGTCCAACAAGCTTATGGTCAGGTGTGCAAATACTTTTGGCCATAAAGTGCTAAACAGCTAAACAAAATAAATAGCTTTGCTTAAGGGGACCAAGGTAGATATTAGTACTTTTATTTATCTACAAAAACAAATCAAACAAGTTTCCTTATTAATAAGGTTTACATCTCGATTAAGCAAGTTAATAATTTTAGTTCCGGGTTCAGTTAATGTCTCACCTGTATTAAGAACCTTCTTGATGGCGACTGCTACCTGTCCCTTTAGCATCGAGTTGAGCAGCTTGACGATGAGAATGAGGCAAGTACAGAGGACCAGCAGGGACAAAGCAAGCAGGATCAAACCCACGGCCAGGTCAGGGAGGTTCGCTGATACAAACATGTGACTACCTGAAATAAGAAAAATTTAATCTAAATCCAGTGGACAGCAATGAACAGTCATTTCCATTTGCTTGTGGTGTAAGTCATATTCATTTGCTTGCTACATCAGCAGATCTCTGTCCCAATATTAATGACCTGGATGCAGCAAAAAAATTTAGCTTAGCCTTTTATCTCCAGGGCAAGGCTTAGAAAAATCTGAACACCAGAACACTAATTCTTAGCTTATCAATTTGACATTAATAAAAGTGGGGTAAACTTCAAATGATAACACACTTCACGCCCATGTTCATTTAAGCAGCGACCGCCAGGCTGTTTCTGAGCTTCAGAAGCAAACAGTGTAACCAAAGTAAAATATCATAGCCAGATCTAATTGTGCCCCCTGACCACCAGCCTTCCCTGCAGTCTGGGATTCTTTTGTTTGGTTTCGGTGGCCTCAGGTGAAGAACAATACCGTCATTGAACAGGTAATGGAAGAGGTCCGGGGAGGAGAGGATGGAAGGATTTTTCATACTGAAAGGAAACCATTGTGCTTGTGGTGGAGTGGTTAATGGGAGTCGTGGTTGAATGGTCTGAAGTATGTACGTGTCAGAAGATGTGAGGGAATGAGGCAGTTTGCGAAGCCTCCTAATGATAGGACGTGCAAATCACTCACATTTCTGTATGTTGATGGTCTCTGTTATGTTCTTCTGTGTCCATGTCTGGTTACCCTCCACCCAGCAGAGGGCTCCGACGGTGCAGTTGGCTTCTCCGGGGACTGTGACGTTTACCAGACTCTGAATGACCAAAATAAAATTAAGTGTATAATTTAATATTATGTACAACTTACAATTCATAAACATAATACGCATTTGCATTCTGGATAGAGAATAGAGTTACAGTACAAGTCAACAAGTCTTGAGCCCTTGATTATCAAACCCCCTACTACCAATTTTTGTGTCCACATACTTTCGACCATATATCGTACTCATAAAAGGTTCATGTCTCGTTTCTTACCGTGACTTTCTCCTTCTTGCACCATATCTTGATCAAGCTCTTGTTTCGAGCGCTCGGGTCGCCGATCGCTATGTCACTGATGACTGAGCTGTCCAGCTACAGAAAGAAACATGAGTCACAAAACCAGATTCCCACCACAGAGCTGTAATTTACCCCCAAACCCCAGGCCGAAATCCTCATCACATGCACGGTGAGGTGGGTTACTGAATCAGTGAGGGATGAGTGATGAAAAATATGAATAAAAACAATTTTGAGCTATTTGAAAGATGGTCATAGCTGGTCTTCCCATTCACCGGTTCTTAATCTAGTTCTTTGGACAAAAGGTTTGGACCCAGGACCCCAGAAACCTTGTTGTTGTGCAGCAAATTGCCACCCAGAAATTTTTTTATCCAAAGGGTGGGCACAAGGTTGGTCGGGTCAATGAGTTTTTATGCTGTTTATGCCAAATCCTGACCCTACCATCTGCATGTTGCAGGAGAAACTAAAATAAATTTTTGATCAGGCATTTTTTCCATTCTTAGAGTGTCCAGTGCTTCCTTTCTTCCCATAGATGAGCCGTTTCTCTCAACTGAACTGCCACTTGCTTGATGTTTTTTGTGTTTTCGCAGCACATGACAGGCTAACTGGATCTATCTTTTTCCTCGGCTGCTTCCCATTAGGGGTCGCCGGCGGATCGTGATCCACATTATTGATTTGGCACAGTTTGTACGCCGGATTCCCTTCCTGACACGACCCTCCCTATTTATCCGGGCTTGGGACCGGCACTACAATGCACTGGCCAGGTACCTATAGGACGATTCAGTCTCTCCAATTAGCCTAGCTGCATGTTGTTGGACTGTGGGAGGAAACCGGAGCACCAGGAGGAAACCCACGCAGACACAGGGAGAACATGCAAACTCCACACAGAAAGGACCCGGACCTCCCCACCTGGGGATCGAACCCAGGACCTTCTTGCTGTGAGGCGACAGTGCTACCCACTTAGCCACCGTGCCGCCCTATGACAGGCTAACTGGATAATTACCTAAATAACCAGGTGTATAGATGGTCCTAGAACTGGCTGGTGAGTGAATGAAGTCATTGTAATGGGTCATGGTATGATCACAAGTCCCTCTGATCCCTGTACCCTCAGTAATATCTTGTTACTTTGATCTTACCTCTATAACGTTCTTGGTGAGTGGTTCAGTAATGACTTTGAGCAGATCTGGGGCATCCTGGCCTGTCTGGATGTGAAATGAGTCAATGAGGAGTTTGGTGATTTTGTAGAGAACCCCAGTGGCCACTTCCAGAGGCAGCAACACCAACACGGACAGCCAGTTAAAAAAGTCGTGCACCGTGGCACCAGCAAACGCTCTGAAATGAAACGGTCACATGAATGATCATCTGTTCTGTGGTCTTTACAATGTGGTTTGTAGTGCTTGTCTTGGTAATCACATGCAGAAGTGTTAGGTGTACCTGCGGAATTCGTTGCGGTCTCCGGCCTGCATCACAGCCACAATGGTGTTGGTAACGGATGTGCCGATGTTGGCGCCCATGATGATGGGTACAGCTGATTTCACCTCCAGTACTGCAAACCAAAACCACAAGTTTAAGCCAGTCTGGTCTTTGCTGGTCTCTTGCTAAATACTGATTACTTGCTGATTTAAGTTGAGCAGTGCTGGTTTTATGTTTGATTAGTTAGTCCATAAGCACAGGCTAATGCAGGCTGTGTGGTTTTAAACACTAATGGTTTAGACTAAGTGGCTCATTTAGCCACATAAATACAATTTGTAAACATGTTAATTCCGATTTTGCACCTGTGTTGGGTTTTGGGCACAAAACTAGCAGTGACCAGCTCAAACTAGCAATAAGTTCATATTTGGCAGCAAAAACAACTTAGATTAGCAAAAATGGCAAGCTACTTTCTATTGACTTTGCTAGCTGACATTCTAGCTGTCTGCCTGTTAGCTATATGCTAATGTTACCTATTTAATCATAAACTGTATGTCATATTTCAACATTTAGCTCTTACTATATAAACTGCTGAGAGTCTGATACAAAAATCACACTATTCATGACAAATACAAGCAAGTTTATTTGAAATTAGCTAGTTGGTGTGCTATTAGTGGTAACATGAGAACACTTCAGTTTTTAATGAGCGTATAAAGGTACATCCAGAGACCCTGGTATTTTTTAAAGAGGGTTATGATGTGGAGATGTTTGTAGGCTAATCTTAACCGTGTCTTGACCCTTTACCCTTTCTCACTTGTTTTAACTGAGAGGATATAAAAACACAGAGTGCACATACGTCCAGAAGATACCATGCTGACCACGATGGACGAAGACGTGCTAGAGCTCTGAACCATTACAGTAACCAGTACGCCAATAACAAGCCCGGCCACGGGGTTTGCCAGCACTACGTTGTCCTGAAAGATATCTCCTGCTGCTTTTCCTGTAAAAAACACAGCACAATCAAAAGAATGTCACCTACGCCCAGATATATCTTTTTTTGTCCTCGAGAAGTTAAAAGATAAGACTGTTTCAGCAATCCCCTACACATTAACTAGATGAAAAACAGTCACACCTTCAATAACTTCACTGTTCTTTTATACATTAATACTATCATCAATAACCGGACGGCTCACCTCCGACGAGCTGAAATGCAGAGCTCAGGACGTCCAGCGAGCAAACAAATATGTACAGGAATCCGAGCAGAAGAATTCCCCTCGCTATCGAGGTCAAAACCCGAAGAACTTTTCCTTTAGTGTCCAATTCTGCACAGGAACATACAAAACAACCAGTCATGATACCTCTTAAAGATGTGCTTGCATTTCTTCTTACATTTAATCCATTTAATCAAAAAAGACGTATTGCATTCTGGCTCACCTGACCATTTGGGCCCTACGTTCTGAAGTTCAGGAAGGGTCCACGGGTCATTCAATTCAGCCTCAGAGTCCACCAGAGCCACAGTGGAGTATGCCGGCAGCACCACTGCATCTTTAGACTGTGTGCTGGAATCTGTTTAAGGAAAAATAACCATCATTGTTAAGAGAAAATTGGTAAAGTAGTTTAATATGGTGGCACTGATATATAGGAACACCCACCGAGATCCAGCGGAGGGGCAGAAGATTCACTTCCAATCTCTGGTCGTGGAGCCATCACCTAAGGTGGGAACAATTTTATTCGTCATACATTTTTTGAAGCAGATTTAATATTTAATTATCAATACTGATCCAGTACTGACAGGATGCTGTTTGATCTGTGTGGTGTTACTCAACATCTGAATTAGCTACAGTATAAAAATATCAAATATCACATCTTGAATCGTTCACCCTATAGTCTGGATATCATCAGTTTGAACCCTGACTATTCCACAGCTGGAAGATGGCTGGCCTGCTCTTCTGGTAGGACAGTAACCAGAAGCAGCATTTGCTTGCTCATATCTTGGATTGGTAGCCGATGTGTGATAGCGGAGACTCAGAAAGCAAGTGAGAATGTATTTATTCATCCATTCACCTTTAATAACTGGTTTTGTCCTATTTAGAGATCATAGGCACCACACACTCACTCATACACTTACACTTAACAGGGGCATATAAAAAAGATCACTAATAAATCATAAACTCCTAGTTTTAAAGTTAAAACTTAAAGACAGTTTTCTTTTATTGTCCATTTACTTAAGTGTTCATTCACAGACAGAAATCATTTTGATATTCATAAAAATATCCAGTAAAGACAGTTTAGCAGAACTGTAATACAGATATATCTGTATATTGTGTGGCAAAATGTCCCTCAGTTAACCTGAATTTTCCCTCTATGTGAAATATTCTATATAAGCAGAGTCCCTCACTCACCTGCTCTGATCTGGATGTTACTGCTGTGCTGTAGACAGGATCCTGGAAGATTTCACCTGACCTACCTGCAGAACCAAAGTTTGCTTTTATACACCTACACCTGCCGCAGGTGACGCCCCCCATGCGCACAGATATACTACACACACACACACACACACACACACACACACACACACACACACACACACACACACACACACACACACACACACAAACGCACAAATAGCCTCCACACATACACGAATGAGCACACACACGCATCCATAAACAAACCCACACACCGATGTTTTATCTTTATTAATATATTAATTGCCTAATTTAATGATTTAACCATGTTTAATCTTCTTTCCTCTTAAGCGCCCTCTGTTGGAATCAGAAAGAACCACCAGTCCATAACAGACACTTACACCCAAAAGAAATCAAGAGGATCCAGTTCACGTTCTTTATGTTTTTGAGAGGTGGGACGAAACCACAGAAATACCCACAGAAAATCCACGACGAAAACATGTAAATGTCCTCACAGACTGGAGGTAAGGTCGAACTGAGCTCCTCAGGACCCTTGATTCCTTGTAGCGCCAACTTTACCAGCTGCACCATCTTGCACATTTTATTTCTGCATGTTTTCTAAACATTTATTCTTCAGTTTGCTTTTTTATGTATCTATGTGTTTTGTTGAATTACCTTTTATGTAGAGAATGTGCTAAATGTTTTCATGAACACTGAGATTTGACCAGAAGTGCTCAAACTTTTACATGAGACTTAATGTTATTATGTATAATGGCCATGTTACATGATTTAATATATTTTGATATGGATTCCTATATGTCCCACTTGTAATTTTAGTTCAAATGCATTAATTAAAACACAATCCATTGATTTTTATCCAAAGAGACTTACAATTGTGACCCATTACAACACAAACAACTGAGGGTTTAGGGCCACGTTTAAGGGCCCAACAGTGGCAACTTGGCATTGGTGGTTGTTGAACCAATGACCTTCTTGTAAATAGTTCAGTATCTAATCTGCTGTGTTACTATTGGCACCCACATGACAATATTGAAGGCAGTGGTATGACAGGACTTGTGGAAGGACTCTTTCCTCTTATGATGAGATTTAAGCCTCGTATGCTACTTCAGTCACTAGACACACAAACTATAGTGCCAGCACAATTAGCGTCCTCTTATAAACCCATGTTAATTTCTGATTCAGGCAAGAAAAGTTACCGGACATGTAACGGTAGTCAGGTAGAAAGTCAGTTCACTGGATTTTCTTTTAGACCTAGTTATCCATTTTTTACCCTGATAAGGGATTTGCCTGTATTAACTACATCTGCTTGTGTTCAACCCTTGACAAGGACTATGACTGTGATTCAAGGAAAAGCCTCAATAAAAGGACTTTGCATTTAAATCGAACTATCTCGGACTTCCTGATACAGAAAGATGAAGTATTGTTTAGAACTGGAGCTGGAATTCATGTGAATGTTGCATGAAAAAATAATGAAACTGATCATCTGCTTTGTGTTTTGTTTTATGTTATTTTAATGGCATTTTGTACTTTTTGGTTTGGTAACCCGGCCAGTGATAGCCGGGGCCAGTGATAGCTCAGTGGTTAAGGTACTGGACTAGTAAACAGAAGGTTGCCGGTTCAAGCCCCGCCACCACCAAGTTGCCACTGTTGGGTCCCTGAGCAAGGCCCTTAACCCTCAATTGCTCACTGTGTTCCGCTCACTGTGTAAGTCGCTTTGGATAAAAGCGTCTGCTAAATGCTGAAAATGTAAATGTAACCCTGCATGATTGTGAATTAGATTTGATGTCTTATAATGTTTGATGTTTATTATTATTATATGTGTATACACCGATCACAATTCTACAAATACTGACTGTAGACCATCTGTTTCTCTACATACCTTTTTAGCCTGCTTTCACCCTGTTCTTCAATGGTCAGGACCTCCACAGGACCACCACAGAGCAGGTATTATTTAGGTGGTGGATCATTCTCAGCACTGCAGTGACACTGACATGGTGGTGGTGTGTTAGTGTGTTTTGTGCTGGTATGAGTGGATCAGACCCAGCAGCGCTACTGGAGTTTTTAAATATCGTGTCCACTCACTGTCCACTCTATTAGACACTCCTACCTAGTTGGTCCACCTTGTAAATGTAAAGTCATAGACGATCGCTCATCTATTGCTGCTGTTTGAGTTGGTCATTTTCTAGACCATCATCAGTGGTCACAGGACGCTGCCCACTGGGCGCTGTTGGCTGGATGTATTTGGTTGGTGGACTATGCTCAGTCCAGCAGTGACAGTGAGGTGTTTAAAAACTCCATCAGTGCTGCTGTGTCTGATCCACTCATACCAGCACAACACACACTAACACACCACCACCATGTCAGTGTCACTGCAGTGCTGAGAATGATCCACCACCTAAATAATACCTGCTCTGTGGTGGTCCTGTGGGGGTCCTGACCATTAAAGAACAGCATGAAAGGGGGGTAGCAAAGCATGCAGAGAAATAGATGGACTACAGTCAGTAATTGTAGAACTACAAAGTGCTTCTGTATGGTAAGTGGAGCTGATTAAATGGACAGTGAGTGTAGAACAAGGAGGTGATTTTAATGTTATGGCTGATCAGTGTATGTACAGTTTACAAGACAAATAAAGGCATTCTTTATGCAAGGCAAGTTATTAATAGATTAGCGACAGATATTTTAGCTCAGGTATTCTCTGTACATTTGAGGGCCCTTGGTGAAATCCTGCACGTACACATTAGTAGAATGCCCAGACAAACAAAATCAGAGACTTGGCATTTTCAAAAACTGACCTTCTCTGTTTTTATTTATGGTTACAAAATAATACACAGCATCACTGTCTGTACCAAAATAATTTTTTTAATAAAAACTGGCTCGGTCAGCTCGTATATAGACATCACTCCTAATTATTGAGTTCAGGTGTTTCAGCCACACCTATTACCAAGAGATGTAAAAAAAAACATCTTACAGACACACTCCTTCTCAGAAGAGTGGAGTCTGTTACAGGCACAAAGGATTTTATGGGATGTCCAACAAGCTCATAGTCAGGTGTCCACATACTGCTGGCCATATAGTGTACTTGAAAATGCTTATGTGCTTTATGTGTTATCGTCTCATCCACCTGCATTTCTTTAATATATCGTTCACATGTGACTGTTCAATATAACGGCTCAAATTTATAAACATAATAAAATAGATCTTATAGTTACATATGACAGCACTGTAGTAAATGACTGACAGCTTGTTTATTTAAATATCTCGGGTCATTCGGTTTATAAAGGCTGTTTACTAGCACACTCCGCTAATAAACTACAGCTCGCTCCAGCGTGGAATCATAAACCCTCAACGCAACTAAACTTGCCTAAACAGGTTTACACTGTCTTAGTAAAATAAAAGCAGGGCAGAGGTCATGGCCATAATGTGTATATCACAACTGAGATTCCAATTATTTGATCTTAGCTGAGCACAGTTAGATTTTAGATATCATATTTCAGCTGATCAAATTCAGATTTAAAATATTATATCTATATTATAGCCAGGCAGATATATGTCGTTTTGGTGCTGGGTTACTGCAGCTCTGTACTATCAGGTCTTCCCATGTTCATCATCAGACTGCTGTAGCTGGTTCAAACTGTACCAACATGATTGTTTTATTCTGCCCAAATGCTGCCACGTTACCCCACTGCTGCGCTCTATTTACTCTATTCAATTACGAACAATGATGCTTGCCCACAAAGCCAAAACATACCTCAAATTCTGTTCTGGATCTCATACCCTTCCAGCCACAAGTGTGGCTCATATTGAACTACCCATCATGAACTTGAGTAAGACAGATATCAAGGCACGTTTTTGTACTTTACCTTTGGCGGCGGACTGGACTTCCTGAAGTTCTTGTTAGAACAGCTGAGTCTTGTACCATCTGCAGAAGATGCCTACACTCTTTGTGCTCACAGCCTCCTTATAAAACTGTACAGTGGCAATGAGTTCAACTTATTCCCTGCCTTAGGCACAGCCAGTCATGCCTGCATTAGTGCTCGGACAGGTCAGTAACACCAACTGAGATCTGAACTCGAGAGCTCAATATCTTACCAGCACGTTATGCTTCACGTCACTGCCCCACCTGAGAACTTTTTTTGTTAGCTTTAAGCAAGGTTTGCAAAGCTTTACGGTACATAAGATTTGTAATGGGAAGATTTATTTATATTTAATAAAAAAAAAATAAAAAAAAAATAGAAGCATTTTACTAGTGGTCTTAGATTTTTGGTCCGCACTGTATTTTAGCATTTGGCGCAATACAATTAGAACATTACTCCCTCACTTTCTTTACTGCTTATTCAATTAGGGTCACAGGGGGTGCTGGAGCCTATCCCAGCTTTTCAATGGGCACAAGGCACACAATAACACCCTGGACTGGGCGCCAGTCCATTGCAGGGCAGACACACACACACACACACACACACACATTTATTTTTATATTGGGCAATTCAGTGTCTCCAATTAACCTGACTGCATGTTGTTGGACTGTGAGAGGAAACTGGAGCACCCGGAGGAAACCCACACATACACGGGGAGAACATGCAAACTCCGCACAGAAAGGACCCAGACCGCCCTGTTTGGGGATCAACTCAGGACGTTCTTGCTGTGAGGTGACAGTGCTACCCACCGAGCCACCGTGCCGCCGAATTAGAAAACTACTGTAAAAGATTTTAAATACACATGTAATTTTTTAAACAATGCATTAACTGTGTATTATTGTTTTCTGGTATGGTTTTCACAGGAAAATGTTTTTAAAATTGAACATAATTAAGCAAACAATGGGGGCCACATTCTATTTTGAGTTGATTTAGACTTGTACCATTTTTAGTACTGCTCATATGTCAGAGTTTGTTATGTGAATATCTAGTGAAAGTTTTGGCCACCAGGACAAAGCACCAACCACTATTCCTCTGTTCCCCTGTACACATTACATCATGTCTGCTAAAAAAAATGATAAATACTACCTGTGGAATGTTTCCCAGTCGTCCTCCTTCAACAACATCATGACCGTGCATACCAGTCACCTATTTTTGACTTTGGACCAACATGAAACAAATAGTTACATCATGTATTATAATGGACTGCACAGGCTTACGAAAACAAAAGCACATATACAAACAGAACTAATGGTTTTATGGTGGGTTATGACAAAAGTAGTCAAAAAGTATAAAAAAGTAAAAGTCACATTATTTAATAGGAATCTGTTACAGTAGCTACAGTATATTGTTAAAGTCATGATAATAAACAGTGTTCTTTAAGCCTACATCAGTGTAAAACCTGCTTGAATGTAGACAGTGTCACCTATATTTTATCAGTACCTGATTCATGGGACCCCTTCCCTTCTGAGGGATTGTCCTTTCAGACAAAATTCCTCCTAAAATAAGGTGACAGTATGGGGTTTCATGGCTTGGAGAGCACTGTTTCTTGTACTTTGTGCTCACGGAAAATGGTTCATACAGGTGATCTTATCACGTCATTTCTTAGAAATGGCTTAAAGTGATTTACATTTATGGCATTTAGCAGATGCTTTTATCCAAAGTGACTTACAATCCAAGGAACTGAGAGTTAATGGTGCTGTTCAAGAGCCCAACAATGGCAAACTGTCAGTTGTACTGGGGACTGAACCAGCAACCTTTCAATTTCTAGTCCTGTACCTTAACAGCTGATCTACTGTCTTGTGGTTTGTGGATCTGTACAAAGCTTTCCAGACTTCTCTCCTGTGATGTCTGTGGCTCGGACTAATAGTCTTTCTGAAATGCTAGAAGAGAGTCTTTCCAAAATTAAGTAAGTGTGTGTTTTTATCAGCTGGGCTGCATGTGTCATCAACTTTAATGACTTCTGATGGTTGTGGGGAAGCAAACAACAACATCCAAAGCAGGTGATACTGTCATGATTGCCATACTTTTTTTACAATTGCTTTTTAAAAATTGTAGATCATTTTAATTACCTATATTTATTTGCATTATTTTTAACAATTAATTGTGAACATGAAAAGCTAGTATTTAATTTTCTTTATAGGTAGAAAGCAGTATGAATAGCCCGGTGGCTCGGTAGGTAGCACTGTTGTATCACAAGAAGGATCTGGGATCGATTCCCAGGTGGAGTGGTCCGGGTTCTTTCTGTGTGGAGTTTTCAGGTTCTTCCCCGTGTCTGTGTGGGTTTCCTCCAGGTGCTCCGGTTTCCTCCCACAGTCCAAAGATGTGCAGTGAGGTTAATTGCACTAGATTTGTGTATGTCTGTAGGTGTGTTTTTGCCCAGTGAATTGCACCCACCAGAACCCTGAGTGGGCAGCACGATTTGTTAATGTTATTTCAGGCGGTCAGTGTTAAAATCAGTAGAGTTTGAAGGGTATGAATAAAGGACAGTAGGGTAGATCACTACCGCTGGGATTCAGGGTTAGAATGTCCAGCGATGCTATCAGGCGGTCGGACATCTATATCTATAGACTGATTGGGGAAGGAAGTGTCATGATGGATTCGCGTAACCCTGACCAGGACGAAAATAACAGACTACAATAAATACGTGTATTGGATCATAATAAGCACTAGGTGGCGCTACAGGATCAATGATTTAGACACAATACATTCCCTCACACCTCTTTCTTTAAGGTGTGCAGAGATTTGGCGTCCGATTATAGGACGCAAACAGACCAAACTAAAATAAGAAAGGTTACATGAACGTTTTGTTTCATTATAAAATTAGTTATAAACACGTTTATACCGCGCTCACACACTTCTGTTACTTCTGTTGATATGTCATGCGAGATAAACTTATAAACATGCAGGTGTTTGAGTAAATATGTGAGGTGAAGCAGTAAAAGTGAGCGTTTTGTGCACATGAGTGATGTATAACAGCTATTATATATGTGTTTTAGTGTAATGTAAACCACTTAACATTAGATTTCTGAACAATTGTGGTCTAGAGTAATATATAGTATTAAAAAGTATGTAATAAAATAGTTAATGAATAGGCGAGTTCAAGTATTGTGTGGTAGTTTTGGTAAAGCATTTTGTGGAAATCTATGAGGTAAAGTGGTGAATATGAGAGCATTTTGGGTAAATCTATGAGGTAAAGTGGTGAATATGAGAGCATTTTGGGTAAATCTATGAGGTAAAGTGGTGAATGTTGGAGCATTTTGTGGAAATCTATGAGGTAAAGTGGTGAATATGAGAGCATTTTGGGTAAATCTATGAGGTAAAGTGGTGAATATGAGAGCATTTTGTGTAAATCTATGAGGTAAAGTGGTGAATATGAGAGCATTTTGGGTAAATCTATGAGGTAAAGTGGTGAATATGAGAGCATTTTGGGTAAATCTATGAGGTAAAGTGGTGAATATGAGAGCATTTTGGGTAAATCTATGAGGTAAAGTGGTGAATATGAGAGCATTTTGTGTAAATCTATGAGGTAAAGTGGTGAATATGAGAGCATTTTGGGTAAATCTATGAGGTAAAGTGGTGAATATGAGAGCATTTTGGGTAAATCTATGAGGTAAAGTGGTGAATATGAGAGCATTTTGTGTAAATCTATGAGGTAAAGTGGTGAATATGAGAGCATTTTGGGTAAATTTATGAGGTAAAGTGAATGTTGGAGTATTCTGTGTAGATGTATGAAATGTAGTGTTGAATATAAAGGCATTTTGGGTAAATGAATGAGGTGAAGTGGTGAATATTTGAGCTCTTGGTGTAAATGAATGAGGTAAAGTGGTGAATGTTGGAGCATTTTGTGTAGATCTATGAGGTAAAGTGGTGAATATGAGAGCATTTTGGGTAAATTTACGAGGTAAAGTGGTGAATACGAGAGCATTTTGGGTAAATCTATGAGGTAAAGTGGTGAATATGAGAGCATTTTGGGTAAATCTATGAGGTAAAGTGGTGAATATGAGAGCATTTTGTGTAAATCTATGAGGTAAAGTGGTGAATATGAGAGCATTTTGGGTAAATTTATGAGGTAAAGTGGTGAATATGAGAGCATTTTGGGTAAATCTATGAGGTAAAGTGGTGAATATGAGAGCATTTTGGGTAAATCTATGAGGTAAAGTGGTGAATATGAGAGCATTTTGTGTAAATCTATGAGGTAAAGTGGTGAATATGAGAGCATTTTGGGTAAATTTATGAGGTAAAGTGAATGTTGGAGTATTCTGTGTAGATGTATGAAATGTAGTGTTGAATATAAAGGCATTTTGGGTAAATGAATGAGGTGAAGTGGTGAATATTTGAGCTCTTGGTGTAAATGAATGAGGTAAAGTGGTGAATGTTGGAGCATTTTGTGTAGATCTATGAGGTAAAGTGGTGAATATGAGAGCATTTTGGGTAAATTTACGAGGTAAAGTGGTGAATACGAGAGCATTTTGGGTAAATTTATGAGGTAAAGTGGTGAATATGAGAGCATTTTGGGTAAATTTATGAGGTAAAGTGGTGAATACGAGAGCATTTTGGGTACATTTATGAGGTAAAGTGGTGAATGTTGGAGCATTTTGTGTAAATCTATGAGGTAAAGTGGTGAATATGAGAGCATTTTGGGTAAATTTATGAGGTAAAGTGGTGAATATGAGAGCATTTTGGGTAAATTTACGAGGTAAAGTGGTGAATATGAGAGCATTTTGGGTAAATTTATGAGGTAAAGTGGTGAATATGAGAGCATTTTGGGTAAATTTATGAGGTAAAGTGGTGAATATGAGAGCATTTTGGGTAAATTTATGAGGTAAAGTGGTGAATACGAGAGCATTTTGGGTAAATTTATGAGGTAAAGTGGTGAATATGAGAGCATTTTGGGTAAATCTATGAGGTAAAGTGGTGAATATGAGAGCATTTTGTGTAGATCTATGAGGTAAAGTGGTGAATGTTGGAGCATTTTGTGTAAATCTATGAGGTAAAGTGAATATGAGAGCATTTTGGGTAAATTTATGAGGTAAAGTGAATATGAGAGCATTTTGGGTAAATTTATGAGGTAAAGTGAATGTTGGAGTATTCTGTGTAGATGTATGAAATGTAGTGTTGAATATAAAGGCATTTTGGGTAAATGAATGAGGTGAAGTGGTGAATATTTGAGCTCTTGGTGTAAATGAATGAGGTAAAGTGGTGAATGTTGGAGCATTTTGTGTAGATCTATGAGGTAAAGTGGTGAATATGAGAGCATTTTGGGTAAATTTACGAGGTAAAGTGGTGAATACGAGAGCATTTTGGGTAAATCTATGAGGTAAAGTGGTGAATATGAGAGCATTTTGGGTAAATCTATGAGGTAAAGTGGTGAATATGAGAGCATTTTGTGTAAATCTATGAGGTAAAGTGGTGAATATGAGAGCATTTTGGGTAAATTTATGAGGTAAAGTGGTGAATATGAGAGCATTTTGGGTAAATCTATGAGGTAAAGTGGTGAATATGAGAGCATTTTGGGTAAATCTATGAGGTAAAGTGGTGAATATGAGAGCATTTTGTGTAAATCTATGAGGTAAAGTGGTGAATATGAGAGCATTTTGGGTAAATTTATGAGGTAAAGTGAATGTTGGAGTATTCTGTGTAGATGTATGAAATGTAGTGTTGAATATAAAGGCATTTTGGGTAAATGAATGAGGTGAAGTGGTGAATATTTGAGCTCTTGGTGTAAATGAATGAGGTAAAGTGGTGAATGTTGGAGCATTTTGTGTAGATCTATGAGGTAAAGTGGTGAATATGAGAGCATTTTGGGTAAATTTACGAGGTAAAGTGGTGAATACGAGAGCATTTTGGGTAAATTTATGAGGTAAAGTGGTGAATATGAGAGCATTTTGGGTAAATTTATGAGGTAAAGTGGTGAATACGAGAGCATTTTGGGTACATTTATGAGGTAAAGTGGTGAATGTTGGAGCATTTTGTGTAAATCTATGAGGTAAAGTGGTGAATATGAGAGCATTTTGGGTAAATTTATGAGGTAAAGTGGTGAATATGAGAGCATTTTGGGTAAATTTACGAGGTAAAGTGGTGAATATGAGAGCATTTTGGGTAAATTTATGAGGTAAAGTGGTGAATATGAGAGCATTTTGGGTAAATTTATGAGGTAAAGTGGTGAATATGAGAGCATTTTGGGTAAATTTATGAGGTAAAGTGGTGAATACGAGAGCATTTTGGGTAAATTTATGAGGTAAAGTGGTGAATATGAGAGCATTTTGGGTAAATCTATGAGGTAAAGTGGTGAATATGAGAGCATTTTGTGTAGATCTATGAGGTAAAGTGGTGAATGTTGGAGCATTTTGTGTAAATCTATGAGGTAAAGTGAATATGAGAGCATTTTGGGTAAATTTATGAGGTAAAGTGAATATGAGAGCATTTTGGGTAAATTTATGAGGTAAAGTGAATGTTGGAGTATTCTGTGTAGATGTATGAAATGTAGTGTTGAATATAAAGGCATTTTGGGTAAATGAATGAGGTGAAGTGGTGAATATTTGAGCTCTTGGTGTAAATGAATGAGGTAAAGTGGTGAATGAGGCCTGTAAAGGTTTAATTTAATTTTCTGTTAATTGTAAAGTGAATGTACTTTAACGAATGCTGTATTTTGTCTTATCTCTCCACAGGATGTTCTTCCAGACTGTGGCTTATTCAGGTAAGTTCTATAATACTCCATTGCATTTTATTGGCTTCTTCTGTCTCTGTAGCAGCAGTCTGGTTGTCCTGGGTCTCGTATTATTGTGGTACATTTCATTCAGATGTTGAGGATAGTGTGAGCTGGGTGAAGGTTAGGGTTGTACCTTGTGTTTGCAGTTCAGCTTGAACATGTTTGGTGGTTAATTGTTCTTTATATACACCATTAGAAAAACATTTCAATTGTCTTAACTTTTCTCTTCCATCCACATGCAAGGAGGTCAACCTCAGTGGCATGGTTTTAACATTGTGAGTAGTTTGAGTTTTTTAAACAGACTAAATCTAACAGAGTAAATCTGACATTGGAGTATTGAAGGGTTGCAGTCGTTTTAAGTTCGTGAAAGGAGCTTGTCAACGTATTCAGTAAGTGAAATTTAACAGCATTTGTCTATAATAAAACTAAATGCTAACCAGATTTTCTTTTTGTAAGACAGTATCATTATTTCATTTTATATTTATTCACTATGTAGTTTTTCTCACTCATATTTGTACTTCATCTTGACAAGCAATTTCCTGTTTCACCCACCTTAAAAAGTGAAAAAGTAAGAAAGCAGCTGTTGTGAATGTTTGTTTATTTAATATAATCTAGACCCTTGTAAATCTTACAATTTCTCTTTAGTTAAAATATGCCCGTAGCTAAATGTTGTCAGGATTTCGAGGCTGTAAAAGGCTGTCATGACTCTTTTGCATTTACATTTTCAGCATTTAGCAGATGCCTTTAACCAAAGCGACTTACAGTACAGTTACAGTATACAGTCTGAGCAATTGAGGGTTAAGGGCCTTGCTCAAGTGCCCAACAGCAGCAACCTGCAGTGGTGGGGCTTGAACCAGCGACCTTCTGGTTACTAGTCCAGTACCTTAACCACTAGGCTATGACTCTCCCAGGAAACACTGACAGAATTGACTTTCTTTCATTTATTTCTGGGACCTATTTTTCATTTATTTTGGCCACCCACAATCCTATTTCCACCGTAAAACATTTAGAAAATCCAGTGCAGTCTTGTATTTCTGTCGTGTTTTATAGTTAAACTGGATAAGACGGACAGTAAGACTTATTTAACTTGTCTTGATACTTTCCGTACAAACCCTGGGTTCAGCCTGAACCTGCTGAGCAGACTGGGAGGTCGTGAATCTCAAAATTTTAACACACATTTCCTTACGTAGTTTCTGGCTTGTAGTGTTGGCCTGGCCACTGTAAAATGTTATTCGACAGGCTACATGTTACTCTATTACAAATAGCTCAGCTACATTAAATCTGCCTCTGAGAAATGTATTATAGATGATGATGCTACAAGCTACTCACTGAAGGTAAGTCATACCTATGAATGATGCCATCTCTTTACTAATTACAGATAATTATTACATGATTTTGCTCACATACACACAAGCAGAGATCATCTTTTGGCTGATTTGGTTGATGTTTCTGAAGCAGCAGCTCTTCCACCAACACAGTAGCCTCGGTCGAGACTCACCGGGGTGGAAAACTCTTCTGACACTAATCGCTTCACACACAGAGGCAATTATCTCCCTCCCACCCCTTACACATCGCCATCACCCTCCCCTGTCATCTCAAGGCAATGCAAAACCGAAATAAATGGGGAGAGAGCAAAGAATGGAGGAAATCTATATTTTTCCATGTCAGGCCTCCGTTTTGATCAGGCTTGGACGGAGTGCAAGTGGTAGCAATTTCAAGTCAAGGTTACACATCAACACTAATTTATCTGCCCTCTCTCCAGCTCTTTCTCTTTCAATCTCTCTCTTTTTCTGACTTATAAACACACACACACATCACACACACACACAGAGACACACACACACACAGAGACACACACAGAGACACACACACAGACTCAGTTCCTGCAGGGCTTCTGGCACCAACACTACCAACCTCACATATGATTAATCCGGGATGCCTGTGCTTCTCTTTTATCTTTGATGGAATGTGAAGATAAAGACGTTAAACAATAAAGGTATATTCACACCAACCACCACACAAGTACACACATTATAAAACTGAAGCTTTTGTCATTCGGGATGTTCAGATTCCTCACACTAGTTCACAAAGGCATTTTTCATTACTGTCATGTATTAATCTAACCTTACTGTATGATAATGAGTAAAAATTATCCCCTTTTTCTGATGGCCAAGCAACCAAGTCCTGGCTAGACTTCAGTCTTTCATGTCATGGTTAAGTTGGCAGCTTGGTGGTGATAAGGTTGCTGGTTCAAGCCCCACTACCTCAAAGTTGTCAGTGTTGGGCATCAGAGCAAGGCCTTTAACCCTCAGCTGCTTACATTGTGTCGATCATTACTGGAAGTCGCTTTGGAAAGCGTTTGCTGTACGGGGTTTAGTAAAATGCTGGAGAAACGAGTCTTGGTTGTCAGTTCACATACAGACCGTACAATCCTGCAGGTTTCTCGAAAAGGACAAATCGCTGTCGCCTCACAGCCAGAAGGTCCTGGGTTCGATCCCCAGGTGGGGCGGTCTGGGTTCTTTCTGTGTGGAGTTTGCATGTTCTCCCCATGTCTGCGTTGGTTTCCTCCGGGTGCTCCGGTTTCCTCCCACAGTCCAAAGACGTGCAAGTGAGGTAAATTAGAGATACTAAATTGTCCATGACTGTGTTCGATATTAAACTTGTGAACTGATGAATCTTGTGTAACGAGTAACTACCGTTTCTGTCATGAATGTAACCAAAAGTGTAAAACATGATGTTAAAATCCTAATAAACAAACAAACAATGACAAATCAGCAGCTTGCTGTTAAGTTTTTACCTAAATATTTATGTGCAAGGTCCCCAGTCATGTAATTCCTGATTATGTGAAGGGAAAACATCAATCTTGGCCTCTGACGCACCAGTAGCGAATTGTTTTCTGATAGATGCCAAGAATGTTGTTACAAACACAGTTTAAGAGATGAGTGATAAAAGAGTTTGTTTCAGAATTAAATCGGCAGTTTTTCATTTATCATAATGTAGTTCTTTAGCCAGGATAGTACAGTATTATGGTCTTAACATTAGAAAAGTTGTAAATATATTTGCATACAAATGTATATATTTAGGATGGTACAGTGGCTCGGTGGGTAGCACTGTCACCTCACAGCAAGAAGGTCCTGGGTTCGATCCCCAGGCGGTGCAGTCCGGTGGTCCTTTCTGTGCAGAGTTTGCATGTTCTCCCCGTGTCTGTGTGGGTTTCCTCCGGGAGCTCCAGTTTCCTCCCACAGTCCAAAAACATGCATGTGAGGTTAATTGGAGACTGAATTGCTGTATAGATGAATGGGTGTGTGTGTGTGTGTATATCATGTCTGCCCTGCGATGGACTGGCAACCTGTTCAGGGTGTTACTGTGTGCCTTTAAAAACCGTGACCCTAATTGGTAAGCGATTAAGAAAGTGAGTGAGTGTATATATTTATATTTTACAGGTGAAATTTCTGGATTTTAGATATTGTATGTAATCTATAATTGTGAAGTATGCAACTTAAAACTAAAGATGCTGCATTCTTAAGTCAGTAGTATATCGACTGAGATATTAAATTAGATCAGTAAAGTGCCCTGGACAGCCCCAAACGTTACTGTAGAGTCAAGAGGTTTTAGACTGATTTCCATCACTGATTTCCATCAGTCTTAGGCCTGTTGTTTTGTGACTTGCAAAAAGGTCTTGAAATCTATAAATCACTAAATTGTTACATACTGCAGCTTTCATTTTAAACTAGATATGTATAATGTATTGGTAGAGAGGACAAGAACAGATACCAACGAACTGATCGATTAAAGCTTTTAAAACGGTTAAACCTCTAACCTCAGCGACACCTGGTGGTGGATTGTGCTCAATACAACTCATGAAATCTGTCATTCCCTAAAGCTTGAAGAAAGAACTGTACTAGAAACGTATACAACTGTGGGAATTTGTGCCCAATTAGTCATTTCCACTTCTTTTACTGGAAGTATAGCCATTAGAGTTGAAGGCCAACGTTTTTAAGGCTGTGGCCAATTTAGTTGCATCATGCTGAATACAATAACAGGTCTAAGATCAGGAAAAAAAAACATTTGCCTTTGATTTAATGGATTTTTGGGTTCAACTTGTAGAAACAAATTAATGCAAATTAATAAAGCTAGTTTATACATGTCAGATTTTTAATGTTTTGAAATAACCTGCTTTAAAGGAATCCAATCTGTTTGAATCACTTCATGTGCCTGCCATTGAAATGATTAATTGGGCACAAATTCCCACAGTTGTATATCTTTTTAGTACAGTTCTACCTTCACACTTTAGGAGTTTGGTACCTGGTGGTAAAATGACTCGGAGCTTACTCACTCACTTTAGGGTCGCGGGATGGGGGTGCTTGAGCCTATCCTAGCTTTTCAATGGGCGCAAGGCACACAGTAACACCCTGGACGGGGCACCAGTCCATCGCAGGACAGACACACACACATACACACACCCATTTACCTATAGGGCAATTCAGTGTCTCCAATTAACCTTACTGCATGTTTTTGGACTGTGGCAGGAACCCCGAGCTCCCGGATGAAACCCACGCAGACACGGGGAGAACATGCAAACTCCGCACAGAAAGTACCCGGACCGCCTCACCCGGGGATCGAACCCAGGACCTTCTTGCTGTGAGGTGACAGTGCTACCCACCGAGCCACCGTGCCGCCCCATGACTCAGAGCTGTACTACGATTTTACTACAGTTAGCAACTGTCCAGAGGGGAAAGAGTAAAATAGTGCAATGTTCAAGATTAGCCAAGAATGTTTAAGATACGATCTCAGCATAAACCAATTAATAAATAACAACAGATTAATAAATATAACAAATCAAGGTATCAGACTTACCCCTAAACATTTAACATGAAAAATTCATTGGCTGAGTCCCTAATCACAGCACTGTGTCAACCCAAGGTTTAAAAGTATTATTTGGCATACCTCAACGACGTGCTTTCATCAGTGAAATGAAACGAGACAGAGGATCTACACATCTGAGATGTGTACTATACAAAAACACACCCGTGGTTAGTTAGCATTCCTTAAACGTGAACATATAAAGTGCATGTGAAATCAAACCAACATTGACAGGCTAATGCAGCGGAACGTAATAGTCTTTATTAAGAAGGTTGTGCACATATTGAATACGTTTATTGTTCGTTGCGCTGCTTTGAAGACTCTCAGTACTTTAGCATGACCTAAAACGATACAACACAACAAGAAAGCCAGTCAGAAGGCTGAACGGGTGATGGAAAATGTAGAAAAATACATTGAGAAATACAGTAAATGAAAATATGTTGCTTTTAACTGTTCCTTAAAAAGACCTTTTTAATTTACTGTTGATTCTCTTTGGTTAGTTATGTGCTTGATTTAACTAACATGACAATGCTACAACCGTCTGTGGTCAGAAGTTAATAAGAGCTTGACCAGCGTATAAAGATATAAGGTAAAATTGCAATTAAAAGTTTTTATTTAGGATACATGATGGTGTCTTTGTTCTTTTTTTCTGTAGCACATTGAGCGGCAAGGTGCTGCTGTGGCTAATGCAAGAAGTGCCTGAGTTTGAATCCCTGGCACAAGACTAATTAGAGCTACTAAAGTGAGTGTGTGTGCATGCATGCACAAACTGTCATCAACTGACGACCTGTACGACCTGTACAATACATTTTCCTACCTTTTGCCCAATGGATTAGACCCACTGTAACCCTGACCGGGCCCTTATATTTAGAAGTAGAATTACATTATGTCCACTGCAATGGTAGTCAACTACTTAATTATTCCTGAATATAAATGAATTCTATTATTTTTAGTGCTTACTAACAACAAAAAAGACAATTTTACATTGTTAAATCATCACTACCTGTATAGTATGCAGTGCCTTTCATAATTGTTAAGTTGCTGTGGTGAGTGTGTGTATGTTTGGTTTGTGTTGTGGCAGTTTTATTACCTCGTCCAGAAAATAGCAAATTTTTTGATGCATTTAAATCTAAAACATTCGCTATAATTTGTTTTAAATGAAAAAAGACCTATGTACCACCGTATAAATAGCCTCGATGTGCTGATACGGTGTTTAAATCAATCAAACAAACAACTAAATACCTCGTCCAGCCAGGCGTTGAAGGCAGATGTGCGCGTGAACACCGTGGGCTTCTTCAGCTCGTTACAGGTGCGAGACGACACAAAACTTGTAACACCCTGAACGTACCACCTTCCATCCTTCCCCTTACAGTTTAGCGGACCACCAGAGTCTCCCTGTAGAGCAGGAATAGAGAGGAGATACAGACGTGAACAGGGAGAGAGATGAGAGAGCAGCTATTAGATTCACTGTATGGTCAAAAGTATTTGGACAGCTGACCATGAGCTTGCCTGTTAGCAGTTGTTATGGGGTGGCACGGCGGCACGGTGGCATAGTGGATAGCATTGTCACCTCACAGCAAAAAGGTCCTGGGTTCGATTCCCAGGTGGGGCGGTCCGGGTCCTTCCCGTGTGGAGTATGCATGTTCTGCCGTGTCTGTGTGGGTTTCCTCCAGGAGCTCTGGTTTTCTCCCACAGTCCAAAGTCGTGCAAGTGAGGTGAATGGGAGATACAGTTGGTGAACTGATGAATCTTGTGTAACCAGTAACTACCTGTCCTGTCATCAGTGTAACCAAAGTTACCATCTTTTTAAACTAGTAGATCAGTAGTTTGTTGTTTGTGGACTCACGTTGCAGCTGGAGTGAATGTCTCCTCCTGCACACACCATGGTGGGCTTCACCGTTTTGCCCCACCAGTCACTCTGGCTGCACACACTGTACTCCACCACTGGTAGCATGGCCTGCTGAAGCTTGTCAGGGATCGGACCGTGAGCTACAGAGGACAGACAGACAACAGTAATGTAGCTGACCAAGGTGGTTTCAAGTGCCCCCAATCTCCACCCCAAAAATACAATTTTAAGCTAGCCAACAATTTAATACAAAACTGTGAAGAAGTATTTGCCCCTTCTTGATTTCTTCTATTTTTATATTTGTAAGATTGAGTTGTTTCAGATCTACAAACAAATCTTAAGACAAAGACAACTGGAGGTTGTCTACTGTCTGGTAAAATGATTGCTTCTTTGGTTTATTTAGTACTGTCGCCTCACAGCAAGAAGATCATGTGTTCGATCCCCAGGTGGGGCGGTCTGAGTCCTTTCTATGTGGAGTTTGCATGTTCTCCCCATGTCTGTGTGGGTTTCCTCCGGGAGCTCCAGTTTCCTCCCACAGTACAAAGATGTGCAAGATCCAAATTGTCCATGACTGTGTTTGACATTAAAGACTTGACTTACTGTAGAGGTCACCCCAGCCGCTCACATAGCAGGGTGTGTCATGGGGCAGGATTTCTCCAGCAGGTGGAACGCAGGCTGTCTGGATGGCTTCACTCAGTACAGGAGCTTTATCCAGCTTCAGCAAGGCCATGTCATTTCTGTAGGAACACACACACACAGCGCTAACTATATACATCTCAGATTACTTATGCAGTTCAGATGCTTCCAAAAAAGATGTTCTGCATAATACAAAGAAGCGATTAACATCCTCCAGTGCTGTGTGGTATGACTACAAATGCTAAACAGATCAGAAAATCATTCATGTTTTCTATAAGTGGAGAAGGTCATGTGTGACATCCACCGGGGAAATAGTACAGGTCTGAAAGAGCTTGGGTCTAAAAGATTGTCCTCTACACTGAGATGGTCTGGTGGCTCTGTTATATTTTTTGTTTATGCATTTTCCTCCCCTTTTTTTTCCCCGACTTTTAGCGCGTCCAATTGCCCGACTGCGTCATGCTTCCTCTCCACTAACACTCCCAATTGACGCACAAACACCTACTTACAGGAGACGAACCCCCTACCTGTCAAAACTGCAACGAGACCCTGACAATTAAACACATACTGATCGAATGCCCTACCCTGCAAACACATGTGGGCAGTGAACAGTTATGAGAGAGTCCCTATCTGGCTTAACCCACCCCTATATGAACAGCAGGCCAATCGTTGTTTATGTGGCCTCTTAGCCCAGCCGGCTGGCAGAGCTGAGACTCGATACGATTTATTTGAGATCCCAGCTCTGGTGTGCTAGCGTGTGTTTTTACCGCTGCGCGACCTGAGCGGCCCTGGTGGCTCTGTTATAACAGAATTTTCTATACCAGAAAATTGTTGACATGGTTTTGGTCCACTTGACCTCTTCAAGGGAAGCGTCTCTGCAAATCAATATGATAATATTTTGTTTTGATGGAAGTGGTTTCTTCTAGGGCACGAGGGGTTATAGAGCAGTTTAATATGAAATGATACCTGTCTAAAAGGTTGCCATTTAGATTAAAGGTCTGGTGGCTCTGGTACACTGGGTGTAGAGGGCATTCGGTTGGCATGTTTTGGCACCATTCGTCTCTTTAGTGTAAAGGGTCACTTCAAATCAATATGATGTTATTCTAAATGATCAGGGCGGCACGGTGGCTCAGTGGGTAGCACTGTCACCTCACAGCAAGAAGATCCTGGGTTCGATCCCCAGGTGAAGCAGTCCGGGTTCTTTCTGTGTGGAGATTGCATGTTTTCCCCGTGTCTGTGTGGGTTTCCTCCCACAGTCCAAAGACGTGTAAGTGAGGTGAATTGGAGATACAAAGTTGTCCATGACTGTTTGAGAGTAAAACTTGTGAACTGATGAATCTTGTGTTAATGTCATGAATGTAACCAAAGTGTGTAAAACATGACAGTAAAATCCTAATAAATAAATAAATAAATATCTTACTGATCACACTACCAGTATTCTGGATTTTGATCATCTTGATTGAATTGTTTACTTACAGTATGACAACCTTCAGCTAAAGACGGTTACTGAATAGTTGTGCTATGACCCAAACAGTCAGCAACTTGAACATCATCTAAAAGGATTTGGAACGATGTCCTAGAACTCTCATCCACCATCAACAAAACACCAACCAAAGGAAACACATTTTTAAGAATGTTGTTCTGCAATTTCAGAGACTTCAGTACAGTCCAAGTAAAAGAGTAAAACCAGTGCCAGGGCACATTGAAGCTGTGTGCCAAATGTGGCTCCTGGTGGTGGCCTTACTCTTACTGTAACATCGACAAAACTGCACATACTGATGGGAAATGTAATCATGCCGTGCTCTGTTTTTATTTTAAATATACTGTTAGGATAAAGTATTAGCAAAAAAAGTGTAGACTTAATGCGCTGGTAAAACAACTCAGATGGTTTACGGAAAATAGTGAAATAAAGCACAACTCAACTGAGTTATTGTTTTCCATAATCCATTTGACAAACTTTATAAATGTGGTTCTTCTTGATCTTCTTTACGATCAAGGACACAGTTTTAGCTTCAAAAGTTTTCAGGGTCTCTGTGAAGTTCTGAATGCTTCCTTATTCAAAACAGACATAAATATAAAAATATTGAATAGTGCAGCAGAAAGGCATTTTCTTATTATCCCAAAATTGTTTCGCCCCGTTAATCTAATAGCCACCTGTAACCAGAGGTCCAAGACGGGTCACTAACTGTGTCTCTTTTCTCACCTCCCTATAAATCAAAGCAAAACTAGCCAATACTAGGTGTCTGTGAAAATGTCTAGAGAAGATGGCACTTCCTCCAAGCATGTTTCTTTCTATACAGGATTGTCATGAAGGCTTTGCTCTTGTAAAATATCTGGTATCTAAAACCACTATATCTGCAGTTTATTGTTTCTCAAACACAATAAAATACAAAATCTCTTGCTCACCCGCATGCAACACACTCAATATTCCATTCAGGATGGACAACGATGCGAAGGACGTCTCTGATCTGCTCTGTAGCCTCCTGAACACTGAGGTCATGCTTCCCTAGTACGATCCGATAAACATCACCGGGGCTAAATGTGCAGAAAAAACACACAGAGGTCATAGAGTTATAGAGTTAAGCCATAATCATTAATATTACTTTAGTAACTGTGAGTTCTAGGTAATGAGCCAGTTCTGTGGTCATAGTTATTTTCTTTGCTGTCTGATCTGAGCTCTGGCATCCACACTGTAGCTGTAACTGGAACCAGCGTGAACAAATAAAAACATTCAGAACAGGGTGGCTGGATCGCTCAGACTCACCCAAGATCATTCATATCTAACCACATTCTGAAAATAGCCACATTAAACAAGCAGAAAAGAGTTTTTAGCTATCAATTTCACATTGTTTTGGCCAGACAGTAAATGGGGCTACTGTGGGTCTGAGACTACCACCATATATTCAGTCATTTATCAAAAACAAATACAATTATTCTTTACATTACATTTCTCTGGGTGGCACGGTGGCTAAGTGGGTAGCACTGTCGCCTCACAGCAAGGTCCTGGGTTCGATCCCCGGGTGAGGCGGTCCGGGTTCCTTTCTGTGCGGAGTTTTGTGCAGTCAGGTTAACTGGAGACACTGATTTGCCCTATAGGTGAATGGGTGTGTGTACGTGTGTGTCTGCCCTGCGATGGACTGGTGCCCTGTCCAGGGTGTTACTTTGTGCCTTGCGCCCATTGAAAAGCTGGGATAGGCTCCAGCATCAACCCCTCCCCTTGACCCTGATTGGATAAGCGGTTAAGACAGTGAGGTATGGATAAATAAAGCAGTTCTTGCTAGTGGACATTTTTTTGGAGTGAACTGTAGTATCGCTCACTTACAAAATGCAGTGTCCAGCAGTCAGAACCCAGCGTGGGGCGATTAGAGTCCCTCCACAGGTGTGGTACCAGCGGGTGCCATGTTTAAACTGAATGGAGATCTGTAGATTCAGACATATAGAACAGTTTGGTGGAGGAACTTTAAATGCCTGCACAGAGCCCTGATCTAAACTCCACTGAACAACTTTGGGATTAATTGGAATGTCAGCTTGTACAATATTAGTGCCTGACCTTACACATGCTCTTGACGCACTCCAAAATCTGGTGGAAAGCCTACTCAAGTGGGTATTAACTGTACTGACTGCCATTGGTTGCCATTGGGACAGTGGTAGCCTAGTGGGTAAAGCCTTGGGCTATCAATTGAAAGGCTGGGAGTTCAAATCCCAGTCACACTGAGAATTTGATCCCAGATTTTTAATACTGGCTTTTTTGTGTCAGCCACAGTTGAACATGGCCCTGATCAACGCACTCTTTCCCCGTCTCTGTGCAGGCGGCATCAATCAGCCAGCAGAGGTCGTAATTGCATCAGCCATGAGAGAGAGAGACCCTATCTGGCTTTTTCCCACCCTGTATGAACAACAAGCCAATCGTTGTTCATGCAGGTGCCCAGCCAAGCCATATGGCAGAGCGATGGGTTTGAAATGTCAGCTCTGGTGTGCTAGCTTGTTTTACCACTGCGCCACCTGAGCGGCCCAACCTGAGGCTTTTCAGAGAGCAAAAGTGTGTCCAAGTCAAGTGGCCATGAGGTGTATATTAGTTGCAATTGTGCTCGTGCAGTTGATGATGATGAGGGTGACATACCTGCCATGGCCAGCTGTGCGGTCTGGCTTCTTCTCCATTCACCACTTTGCTAAAAAGTGGCTCAATCTCAGGAGTGCCACATCCATAAGCTAAATCAAACACACACACACACACACACACACACACACAGAACACACTTCTGAAAGGTTTTTAAATACAGATGAAGTTATTTGGCCAGACTGACCACAAGCGCATTCCAGCATGCTTTGCTATTTTGCTATGAGGGAGGAAAGGTGAGGCGTTCAAACTCAACATGGTTACCTGCTGTCAGGCACAGTGCTGCTAGTATTAAACTCTAAGGCTGCTTTCACATGGAGAGAGTTTTGCAGTTATTTTATGTTTTATTTTATTCATAATGCAGAATATGTGACACTGCTGACTCTGCCACTGAGCGGTGAGCTTCAAAACAAAATACATTATGAAAAGTATGTAGTTCATGAGTGTTTCTACACTCACTGTCCATTTTATCAGCTCCACTTACCAAATAGAAGCACTTTGTAGTTCTACAATTACTGACTGAAGTCCATCTGTTTCTCTGCATACTTTTTTAGCCTGCTTTCACTCTGCTCTTCAGTGGTCAGGACCCCCACAGGACCACCACAGAGCAGGTATTACTTAGGTGGTGGATCATTCTCAGCACTGCAGTGACACTGACATGGTGGTGGTGTGTTAGTGTGTGTTGTGCTGGTATGAGTGGATCAGACACAGCAGCGCTGCTGGACTTTTTAAATACCGTGTTCATTCGCTGTCCACTCTATTAGACACTCCTACCTAGTTGGTCCACCTTGTAGATGTAAAGTCAGAGACGATCGCTCATCTATTGCTGCTGTTTGAGTCGGTCATCTTGAATCTAGACCTTCATCAGTGGTCACGGGATGCTGCCCACGGGGTGCTGTTGGCTAGATATTTTTGGTTGGTGGACTATTCTCAGTCCAGCAGTGATAGTGAGGTGTTTAAAAACTCCATCAACATTTCTGTGTCTGATCCACTCATACCAGCACAACACACACTAACACACCACCACCATGTCAGTGTCACTGCAGTGCTGAGAATGATCCACCACCTAAATAATACCTGCTCTGTGGTGGTCCTGTGGGGGTCCTGACCATTTAAGAACAGCATGAAAGGTAGGTAACAAAGCATGCAGATAAACAGATGGACTACAGTCAGTAATTGTAGAACTACAAAGTGCTTTTAAAAAGTTTAAAAAGCTTAATCAGGCTAACATTGGTGTTTTGGAATAGCCTTTGCAAATCACATTCAGCCGAGTAAAGTAACTTACACCAGGAGCTTATTATTGGTGGTCAAAATACCAAACAACCAAATGTCAGATGTGCAATATTTTCAGAAAACATATAATAAACTCATGAAAGTACTGAAATGTGTCTTAAAAGATTATTTTCACCTGACACAAGTATGTTCCAGTCATTCAGTCACAAAAGGAACAATTGCTTAAATCCTAGACTTTACTTTGGCAGAAATTCTGAGACTTCATATTGCTAAACCTCATTTGCAGGTACGGTACTCACCACAAGCTGCCAAGAGCAGACAGTATACCAGTCTGGTAAGCATGGTGTGTGGAAATGTGTGAACGTGTAGTGTTCTGGCGGTGAGCTTTTATACGTACGGCTGGACTGTGTGCACGGAAGGGAAAGTTCATCTTAAAATAAAAAGGAGTTGATTAGCCAGAACATTTTGATTACCAATAGTGACTTCTTCACTTATAAAGAAGGTCTATGAGAAAAACGTAGATAACAAGTACAGTAAACATCAAGCACCAAAATTCTGTGGTTATGAGAAAATGAAGTACATTCTATTTCTGACTGAACTGTTTCTTTAAGAAAGGTAGAACAGTTTGGGTTGCACCAGTACAGGCCACTGATATGAGCTGGGAATAATATCTGTACACGCACATGCTCATGATATAAAGCTTTGCACTCACGATGTGAGAGTTTATGCTTTATGCATGCTAAAATACAGCATGTTCAAATAGTTGTGGATCTAAAGTATATTTGACAAAAAGCAAAGACTGTTCTTGTTTTTAATGCTAATAACATACTGTAACAGCAGCCAAGCATTAGTAATGTTAGTAATAGGTAGTGTGATGGTGTGACAGTGCTGTACTGCCCAATGACCTGTCAGCTGGTCATTATTTAGGAACAACACATGAGACTGAGGTGTAATTGGGTTTTGTAGCTGGACAGGGGTTTAAAAATACAAAAGCAACTCCAGATCTGAATGACTGAAGGAAGAGGCTAAATCGAAGGCTCAAATCCAAGAGAAATGCTGTGATGAGACCTGAAATGAGAAGATGATATCTTCTGAAAAACTGAGAAAATTGGGCTAGAATTTTTAAAGCTTTCCTCAGAAACTGAAAGGCTGATCTTAAATTACAGGGTTTATTTGCAGTCATGACTGTATTTATTTATTTATTTATTAGGATTTTAACGTCATGTTTTACACACTTTGGTTACATTCATGACAGGACAAGTAATTACTGGTTACATAAGACACAGTCATGGACAATTTTGTATCTCCAGTTCACCTCACTAACATGCAAACTCCACACAGAAAGGACCCGGATGCTGCTCAGGTGGCGCAGCAGTGAAATACGCTAGCACACCAGAGCTGGAATTTTGGATACATCGTATCCTACATGAACGATTGGCTGTTGTTCAGGGTGGGATGAGCCGGACCAGGGTTCCTCATAACTGATACAATTATGACCTCTGCTGGCTGATTGATGGCACCTGTGCAGGGTTGGGGAATAATGCTGATCAGGATGTGGCTCTCCGTGCACAAGGCTGATCCGCATATGAACTCACCTCGAGCAGGTGAAAAGACGCAGTCAGTGCTGCACACGTGCGAAGCTCCTCAGTAAGCAGTGGAGGGATGTATCGGTAGAGGTGAAGCGTAACGCTAATTAGAGGAGAAAATTGGGGGGGAAATCGGAGAAAAAGAGAGAGAGAAAAAAAGAAAGGACTCGGACCGCTCCACCTGGGGATCGAACCCAGGACCTTCTTGCTGTGAGGCGACAGTGCCACCCACCGAGCCACCATGCCACCATGCCACCATGCCACCCTGCCACCCTAAAAGGTAGTAAAGTTAGTTTTTAATGTTAGGTGGTGATATGGGTCCTGGATTAATTTGTTCTTGAATTAAATGTACGTTTTTTACAAAATGTGTTTTACTTGTTTAATATGTTGTTTTATTTTCTATTTTATTTATGCATTTTCTCCCAGTTTAGTGTAGTCAGTTTGTCTTAGGTTGCCTTCTAGTTTCACTTCTGCAGGTGATAAAGCCAGATTATACGTTACTGTATCAGTGCCACCGAATCCCTTACTTAGGCAGGACTGTATAAGTGTGTACTCTGGCTTTAATTCAACACGAACACTCCTGGAACAACTTTTTCCTTCGTTAATAAACATCGCACCTCCTCGCACCTCATCGCACCACACAGCCTTCAGTTTTAGCTAAATCTTGAGCATTTCGCTGTGCCTCCTCAGACAGTTTTGTTCTCTCTTGGGGAGAAGCAGAACTCTGAGAAACAACAGCGCCCTCGTAAATCCCTGTTTTTAAGAGGCGCGTCCAATCGATGTTTGGCTAAACAGTTAAACGACTGTTTGTTTTTGGACCATGTTGGACCAATTCACCACACCAGATATTTCGCTGGGCTGATTTACTCAGCAGACATGTGTGCCGTGTTTGCATAAGCTGCATGGGATGCTGGGCAATGTATGCAGGGCTGATTTGCTCGGGGACACACAGTCCATGTTGTCCTGCAGAAAGAGTGAGGAATATGAAATCTCTCCCCTGGTGAAAATAAAACACTCGCTGCAAGGACACGCGTCCCAAAATGATTAGCTAACATATTAAAGCGTGATGGAGAGGAATGTCTGAGAGGATGGAAATCTGTGTTTTAATAAAGCGTAGAAATGCTCTGCATACAATGTTTTGAAGTGCACACAGCGCTCAGTATGGCACAAAAGTAGTGCGGGTGCCACACAACTCCAGGATCCAATGTCCCTGAGGATTTTCCTGCAGTGTTGGTGTGTTTTTTTCCTTATAGTTCTTCTGTGCTATACGCTGCACGGTGGCTTGGTGGGTAGCACTGTTGCCTCACAGCAAGAAGGTCCTGTGTTTGATTCCCAGGTGGGCGGTCTGGGTCCTTTCTGTGTGGAGTTTGTATGTTCTCCTTGTGTCTGTGTGGGTTTCCTCCCACAGTCCAAAGATGTGCAGTCAGGTTAATTGAAGATACTAAATTGTCCATGACTGTATGATATTGAACTTGTGAACTGATGAATCTTGTGTAATGAGTAACAACCGTTTCTGTCATGAATGTAACCAAAGTGTAAAACATGACATTAAAAACCTAATAAATAAATCAATAAATAAATAAATAATGAATGTATAGCCTTTACTTGATGCTTCACTCACAGTAGGTGAAATATTTATTTGCGCCATGTTTCTGCAACCAAAGATACTTTGGACTGAGGCTAAACAGCATTAAAAAAGGCTTAATATTTCCCATTTACATCCATCTCAAAAAAAATTTTTTTGCGGAAAATAACATGTTATTATGTAAGAATGAATGACGATGATGAAGCAGAAGTACAGTTGAATGGAACGGTCTCATATTTCTAAACAAAGTATTTTAGCTTGGTAAATAGTTTTGGGGAAAAGGCTTAAAGTCGTATTAATAAATCAGTGCAGACGAACACGGGTAAACCAGAGATTTTTGGATGTCATCAATGATCATTCATGCTTTCCATGTTTCATATTAGAGATTCTTGAGGGAGGCTGGAAGAGAAAATTATAGGTGCATTAATCTTTTGATTGTTATTACCGTCTAGCAGCATGTAATTAAGCAGCTGATACTTGTTTTACCAAATTATGAGTAATGATAGAGTACAGTAGACCCTTGACTTACGAATTTAATTGGTTCAGAAGGGCTGTTCTTAAGTCAAAATGTTCGTTAGTTAAACCTATTTTTTCTATAAGAAATAATGTAAATAGAATGAATCCGTGCCAGACCTCCCAAACCCTGCTTACCTAACCTCTCATGTCTTAAATGCTAAGTATATTTTCCATTAAATCTTAAATAATAGAATAGACATTACTGTAATAAACAATAATAAACAATAATACACAGTAGTACTGTACATAAAAAACACATCACATTTCAGTACGTGTGCTGTACCATACACCATAATACAATGTATCTACCAGAAACAACAATAACTCTCATATTTCTCTTTTATTTCCTTCTTTATTTCAATAGTGTTGTATTTTGTAGGTGTAATTGCATGAAAGAAAGAATACTTTACTGAGCCGATTTCCTTCTTCTCTCTTACTCACTGTCCCCTCTGTCTGATACACAGTGACAGCTACTGGCAGGAGTAATTATACAACAACGAATAGTAATAAATTTTTTCTTTGAGGCTATTTTAATATAGAATTTTACAAAATATAAAGAAAACACCGGGCCGCTCAAGTGGCGCAGTGGTAAAATACGCTAGCTCACCAGAGTTGGGGTTTTGAATACATCGTATCGAATCTCAGTGCTGCCTTTCTGACTGGGTTAGAGGGTAAGAAAGTCGGATCATAGGTCCTCATAACTGGTGCAACTGCGACCCCTGCTGGCTGACTGATGGCGCCTGCACAGGGCTGAGGAATAATGCTGGGGGTGTGGCCCTCCGTACACAGTGCCGTTCGGTGTATGAACTATATACAGTGTATCACAAAAGTGAGTACACCCCTCACATTTCTGCAAATATTTTATTATATCTTTTCATGGGACAACACTATAGAAATGAAACTTGGATATAACTTAGAGTAGTCAGTGTACAACTTGTATAGCAGTGTAGATTTACTGTCTTCTGAAAATAACTCAACACACAGCCATTAATGTCTAAATGGCTGGCAACATAAGTGAGTACACCCCACAGTGAACATGTCCAAATTGTGCCCAAAGTGTCAATATTTTGTGTGACCACCATTATTATCCAGCACTGCCTTAACCCTCCTGGGCATGGAATTCACCAGAGCTGCACAGGTTGCTACTGGAATCCTCTTCCACTCCTCCATGATGACATCACGGAGCTGGTGGATGTTAGACACCTTGAACTCCTCCACCTTCCACTTGAGGATGTGCCACAGGTGCTCAATTGGGTTTAGTCCATCACCTTAACCTTCAGCTTCCTCAGCAAGGCAGTTGTCATCTTGGAGGTTGTGTTTGGGGTCGTTATCCTGTTGGAAAACTGCCATGAGGCCCAGTTTTTGAAGGGAGGGGATCATGCTCTGTTTCAGAATGTCACAGTACATGTTGGAATTCATGTTTCCCTCAATGAACCGCAGCTCCCCAGTGCCAGCAACACTCATGCAGCCCAAGACCATGATGCTACCACCACCATGCTTGACTGTAGGCAAGATACAGTTGTCTTGGTACTTCTCACCAGGGCGCCGCCACACATGCTGGACACCATCTGAGCCAAACAAGTTTATCTTGGTCTCGTCAGACCACAGGGCATTCCAGTAATCCATGTTCTTGGACTGCTTGTTTTCAGCAAACTGTTTGCTGGCTTTCTTGTGCGTCAGCTTCCTTCTGGGATGACGACCATGCAGACCGAGTTGATGCAGTGAGCGGCGTATGGTCTGAGCACTGACAGGCTGACCTCCCACGTCTTCAACCTCTGCAGCAATGCTGGCAGCACTCATGTGTCTATTTTTTAAAGCCAACCTCTGGATATGACGCCGAACACGTGGACTCAACTTCTTTGGTCGACCCTGGCGAAGCCTGTTCCGAGTGGAACCTGTCCTGGAAAACCGCTGTATGACCTTGGCCACCATGCTGTAGCTCAGTTTCAGGGTGTTAGCAATCTTCTTATAGCCCAGGCCATCTTTGTGGAGAGCAACAATTCTATTTCTCACATCCTCAGAGAGTTCTTTGCCATGAGGTGCCATGTTGAATATCCAGTGGCCAGTATGAGAGAATTGTACCCAAAACACCAAATTTAACAGCCCTGCTCCCCATTTACACCTGGGACCTTGACACATGACACCAGGGAGGGACAACGACACATTTGGGCACAATTTGGACATGTTCACTGTGGGGTGTACTCACTTATGTTGCCAGCTATTTAGACATTAATGGCTGTGTGTTGAGTTATTTTCAGAAGACAGTAAATCTACACTGCTATACAAGTTGTACACTGACTACTCTAAATTATATCCAAGTTTCATGTCTTTAGTGTTGTCCCATGAAAAGATATAATGAAATATTTGCAGAAATGTGAGGGGTGTACTCACTTTTGTGATACACTGTATGTATATATATATACTGTATATATACAGTGTATCACAAAAGTGAGTACACCCCTCACATTTCTGCAAATATTTCATTATATCTTTTCATGGGACAACACTATAGACATGAAACTTGGATATAACTTAGAGTAGTCAGTGTACAGCTTGTATAGCAGTGTAGATTTACTGTCTTCTGAAAATAACTCAACACACAGCCATTAATGTCTAAATGGCTGGCAACATAAGTGAATACACCCCACAGTGAACATGTCCAAATTGTGCCCAAAGTGTCAATATTTTGTGTGACCACCATTATTATCCAGCACTGCCTTAACCCTCCTGGGCATGGAATTCACCAGAGCTGCACAGGTTGCTACTGGAATCCTCTTCCACTCCTCCATGATGACATCACGGAGCTGGTGGATGTTAGACACCTTGAACTCCTCCACCTTCCACTTGAGGATGCGCCACAGGTGCTCAATTGGGTTTAGTCCATCACCTTTACCTTCAGCTTCCTCAGCAAGGCAGTTGTCATCTTGGAGGTTGTGTTTGGGGTCGTTATCCTGTTGGAAAACTGCCATGAGGCCCAGTTTTCGAAGGGAGGGGATCATGCTCTGTTTCAGAATGTCACAGTACATGTTGTAATTCATGTTTCCCTCAATGAACTGCAGCTCCCCAGTGCCAGCAACACTCATGCAGCCCAAGACCATGATGCTACCACCACCATGCTTGACTGTAGGGAAGATACAGTTGTCTTGGTACTTCTCACCAGGGCGCCGCCACACATGCTGGACACCATCTGAGCCAAACAAGTTTATCTTGGCCTCGTCAGACCACAGGGCATTCCAGTAATCCATGTTCTTGGACTGCTTGTCTTCAGCGAACTGTTTGCGGGCTTTCTTGTGCGTCAGCTTCCTTCTGGGATGACGACCATGCAGACCAAGTTGATGCAGTGTGCGGCGTATGGTCTGAGCACTGACAGGCTGACCTCCCACGTCTTCAACCTCTGCAGCAATGCTGGCAGCACTCATGTGTCTATTTTTTAAAGCCAACCTCTGGATATGACGCCGAACACATGGACTCAACTTCTTTGGTCGACCCTGGCGAAGCCTGTTCCGAGTGGAACCTGTCCTGGAAAACCGCTGTATGACCTTGGCCACCATGCTGTAGCTCAGTTTCAGGGTGTTAGCAATCTTCTTATAGCCCAGGCCATCTTTGTGGAGAGCAACAATTCTATTTCTCACATCCTCAGAGAGTTCTTTGCCATGAGGTGCCATGTTGAATATCCAGTGGCCAGTATGAGAGAATTGTACCCAAAACACCAAATTTAACAGCCCTGCTCCCCATTTACACCTGGGACCTTGACACATGACACCAGGGAGGGACAACGACACATTTGGGCACAATTTGGACATGTTCACTGTGGGGTGTACTCACTTATGTTGCCAGCTATTTAGACATTAATGGCTGTGTGTTGAGTTATTTTCAGAAGAGAGTAAATCTACACTGCTATACAAGCTGTACACTGACTACTCTAAGTTATATCCAAGTTTCATGTCTATAGTGTTGTCCCATGAAAAGATATAATGAAATATTTGCAGAAATGTGAGGGGTGTACTCACTTTTGTGATACACTGTATATATATATATATATATATATATATATATATATATATATATATACAGTATATATATACAGTATATATATATATATATATAGAGAGAGAGAGAGAGAGAGACAGTCCGAGTCAACTTGTTTATGGCGTCACGTGTTTCACGAATTTCGGTTCGTAATCCGAAATTTGTTTGTATGTTAAGTTGAACAAAAGATCGTTCGTAACCCAAAATGTTCTGATGGTAAACGGTTCGTAACTCAAGGGTCTACTGTACATTCGTTCAACACCTATACCTAAATTGAAAAAAAATAGGAAAAAACAGCTCCTATTGGGGTTAAATTGGGGGGGGGAATGCCTTAAGCCTATTTTAACAGTGGGAGCATTATTAATGAAAGTGTTGAGCTATGAATGAGCTAAATGTATAGCCTTGATGACATGCACACAGGTATATTGCAGATGGATTTCATGGTGGCTGAAGGCCAACTAATTAGAAAAACATTTACAAAACACTGGATCCACGTCAGGTGTGCTTTTTATCCTCTCTGCTCCATTTTTGTCCTAGTCTGTGATGTGTGTATTTTCCTGAGTCGAGGGCACTCAGAATGATGTATCCAGTTACAGATCAGATGAGCTCTGGAAGCAGAACAAACCCGGTAAGATAGACGTTTTTGATAGCGAGATCAGTGTGTGTATACGTATCATTTAAGGCCGTCAAAAATCACACGCGCTTGGCTTCGGATCACACCGCTGACTCGCAGCCGTCCTCCTCACCTATCCAAGCTAATGAGAACTAAAGGGGAAAAATCAAGCCTGATCCCCCTGGATTGGCAGTCAGATGCCGGGCCAAGTTCCTTCCCGCTACCCTTCCCCTTAAAAAGCCATTCGCTGGCTGTGCATGGAACATATTACACATAATCACAGCCCCAGATGTTGGCTGCATCTATCAAAATGTGTGGTTTGATGAAGCCCGTGAAATGCCTAGACAATGGCTTACCAGTAACAATATGAGAGAGGTGTTTAATGGGGGTTTATAGGATGAGTCAGAGAAGTGAGAGGACAGACATGCTAAACAAAAGACAAAATCTGAAGGAAAATGAAGGAAGGGACAATAGGTTAGTTTGTAGTTGTGCAAATTATTTTTATACATTCTGATTGTTGTTTATATATAAAAAATATACGAAGGAACTTGAAATAGTTTCCGCACTTTTATATTTTGGCGGTGAGGGTGGGAGGAGTAGTAATTGGTTGTGTCTGAGAGACTGAGAGAGCTTATAGTCCAGATTTAGCACCGTCTAATTTCCACCTTTTTGGACGCTCAAAGAAGCTTTAGGGGGATGAAGATTTTCATGTGATGATGATGTGAAAGCAGTGCTGCATCAGTGACTACGCGCTCAACCAAAAACATTTTTTGCTGATGGCATTAAAATGTTGGTACGACGCTGGAAAAATGCGTTGAAAGGTGACTGTGTACAAAAGTAATGTCATTTGTTTTTGAGATTCTTAATAAACAGAGTTTAAAAGTGCGGAAACTTTTTGAAGAACCCTCGTACATTTATTAAGAGCCGTCAAGTTGATTCTGACTTCTGGTGACCATATAAATAATGTTTCTCCAGAGTATCCTGTCTACTGTTTGGACCTTTAGGCTTCTTAATGGCTTGTTCAATATTCCTGTAATTGTCTCTATTCATCTTGTGGCTGGCCATCCTCTTCCTCCATTACCTTCCACTCTTCCAAGTGTAATTGTCTTTTCCAGTATAGTATCATAATATGTCCAAAATAAGAGACCTTCAGGTGGTTACCTGGGCTTCAAGTGAGAGGTAGGTTTGAATTGGTTGAGGATCAATTTGTTTGGCTTTTTGCAATCCAATGAACTTAAAAAATCTTCGCCAACACTGAAGTTGAAAGGTTTTTATATTTGCTCTGTAGAGAATGACAAACAAAATACCATAACCTGGACAACTCCTGATCTTTGGTTGAAAAGACAAATTCTTACATGTCATAATATTTCCCAGTTCCTTCTTCTTGTTCTGTCATTACCAGGGCTAATATAATATCAGGAATGGAAATGACCTGGTCCATGGAAAATATTGCTCCATGAAAATTGGTCTATCCCAGGTTTTAAGATGGCAGTCTAAAGGTCTAAAAAATAGTCATGATATATATTTTTATTCACTTATCCATTCATCAACCATGGACCAATCTTTTTGTCAGTTTAGGACTTTAAAAACTGTGGTTCAAATGTTTGAAAAAAGTCTAACCTGTTCATCCATCCATTTCTATTTATCTGTTCATATAAAGGTAATTCCTGATTGCTGGACTGCAAAGTCCTCATAGTGCAAATGTTTATTTATAATAAACTCTGTTTATTAAGAATTTCAGAAACAATTTCATCACTTTTCTTCCGATGCATTTTTCCAGCGTCGTACCAACTTTTTAATGCCATCAGTAAAAAATGTTTTTGGTTGAGCTCGTAGCCACAGATGCAGCGCTGCTTTCTCATCACCATCATCACATGAAAATCTTCTTCCCCTTAAAGCTTCTTTGAGCGTCCAAAAAGGTCCAGTAAGCTCTCTCTCAGTCTCTCAGACACGACCGATTACTACTCCTTCAACCCTCACCCTCTCCAACCAAAATATGAAAGTGCCGAAACTCTTTGAAGATCCCTTGTATGTACGTTTTACCTTTATAATCCATGGCCTTTTATCCATCCATCCACCCATCAATCCACACATCAATCCATCCACCCACATATCGGCTCTTTGTTCTACAAATATGTCCTTCTGTAAACTCTGCCAAGACTCACTGTTCCTGTCTTTGTCCAGACTGCAGCAGTGGGATTTTAGATGATGGCTCCTACAATAAGCTGGTTGAAGTTAACAATACGCTGGATCCAATGTGCAGCGTTTCCAGTGTTTCCAGTGTTTATTTTGTGGTTTCCTGAAAGTGATCATACTCCTTAGTAGTGCCTGGGCTGGATGGATATCATTGACGGATGTGCAACCGAGAGAAAATTCTATCTACGCTGCACTCCAATCCAACTTGGCTATGAGATTAAAATGAATCCAGTCAAAGGTCACATGTGACAGACCAGGAGGAATGGAATCCTTTTTAAAACAAATAGTGGCACAATCATGTAATCAAGCTTCGGGTTCTCTCTGTCCTTGGCAGTAATAAGAGCCGAATATGTTTTGCTATCGTATGTCCCGCTTTAATTGGCGCCTAGTGGTGAGGTTATTGGCAGTGATCCCTTTAAAAAATGAACTTGGATGGCGGGGAGAAGCAGAAACTCATATACCGCTGTCCGTCATGGCCCTTTGAGTCTAGTGAATGGCGGAAAAGAAGAAAAAAAAGAGGAATTCATAACATGGCCGTCATCTCCTCCAGTGATAATTGGCCGTGCTACATGAAGGACATTTCAATTCAAATAAACATCGTGTCCCTTGGGCAATACCACGGGGTACTTCACCTCGAGGAATTAACCTCTGAGAACTCTATAGCTTTCATATAAACACACACTGACACATGCTGTACTAGTGTTGCTTTAAAGATAATAAAAAATAATAATAGTCATATCTCATCCAGTACTGCGTTATCATAAAGTTTATTTATTTTTATTGTGGACCTGCCCCGGTTATCTTCTCATCGGTTTGTCACTTATTTTATCACGGCCTGTCTTTGACACTCACCCCCCTTCCCACCAGGCTTAAAGAAAGAGGTTTTGTGCAGTAATTGGCTCCATTTGGGCACCTAGAAGCTCTGCAGTGACACTTTCGACTTAATTCAACCTTTACCCCTTGAATAAACCTTCCCTCAATTTTCCCTGTCTCTCTTTTCAAAGTCATTCCCCCATCATGCTTCCCGGTCTGTTGATCGCCGCTTTGGTCCAGCGTTGGAACCGTAACCAAAACCGCATTGGGTAAATTAGGAATGGTTTAGTCTGCTGCTCTGCCTTGGATCAAAAGATCGTAAACCTACGATGCCTGCCCCCACTGCTCCTCGCTCCGACTGTCTCTGTCGTTTAATGTATGAACTAAAGCAAAGCTCAGAACCTGTGGGATCACCTGACCTTTAGGATGTCAGAGGTGTGTTGGCGTGTTTTGAAAAGACTCACCTGATATGGCATCATCCCTCAAGGGTAAATGTTAAATAAGTAAAATATGTGTTTTTGCCAGATCATGATCAACATAAGGCGTGTACGCTGTATGTCCAAAAGAATGTGGACACATAAACATGAGCTTGTTGGACATACAGTTCCAAATCCATGGTCATATGTACAGTGTTGGCCCCCACATTGCAGGTGCTGCGGTCTACTCTGTTCTGCGAAGGCTTGTCTGTGGGAATTTGTGCCCATTAGGTCTCTGACTTTACATCTACAAGGTGAACCAACTAGGTAGGAGTGTCTAATAGAGTGGACAGTGAGTGGACACGGTATTTAAAAACTCCATCAGTGCTGCTGTGTCTGATCCACTCATACCAGCACAACACACACTAACACACCACCACCATGTCAGTGTCACTGCAGTGCTGAGAATAATCCACCACCCAAATAATACCTGCTCTGTGGTGGTCCTGTGGGGGTCCTGACCATTGAAGAACAGCATGAAAGGGGGCTAACAAAGCATGCAGAGAAACATATGGACTACAGTCAGTAATTGTAGAACTACAAAGTGTTTCTATATGGTAAGTGGAGCTGATAAAATGGACAGTGAGTGTAGAAACAAGGAGGTGGTTTTAATCTTATGGCTGATCAGTGTATGTGTGTGTGTTAGGGTGTGAATGTGTTTGTGGGCATGTCTGCCCTGCAATGGACTGGCGCCCTGTCCAGGGTGTTTTAGTGTGTTTTAGTGTGTCTTACCCACATTGAGAGCTGGAATAGGCTCCAGTACCCTGTGACCCTGATTAGGATAAGCTGTATAGAAAGTAATTGATAGTGACAGTTATCTTTAATGTGTTAATTCTAAGATCTGATGTGAAAATGCTAAAGATTTGCCCCCGATTGGCTATAATTTGAGTCGCTCCCCTGACATCCCTCTCCGAACCTCCTTCAAGGATCTCGTGGGCACCTGGTTAGTGTGATGTTAAACTGACACAAACAGACCCACCATCAAAGGCATCTGACTTCAAACGCGAAGCTCAGTAATCGTGCATCCCGCTAATAGCTTACAATCCCAAAATGAGCTGCCACTTCACATTACAGGTCATGGGGAGCATAAAGTAGATTAGGAATAATGACTGAAACAATGCAAGGCTGCTGAAAACCTTGGGATGAGGTTAAGAGAAACACATAAGAGAGAGGTTAGGAGAGTGCAGTGGCTTGTGGATTTGAAGCAACCACAGCAGGCAAAAGTAACTTTTAGGTAACTTATTTAAACGGATGTTTAATAAAAGTCAAAATAATATTTTTGACTCTCCAAATATCAGTTTGGTTCAGTAGAATAATCCACCACTATAAATGTTTTCATTAGGTTTAAGTTCCTAAAGGCTAATTTAATTAAATCTACCAACCCACCACTTACCTATCTACAAACAACAATTACTACTTCTCCCTTTTTAGCGCGTCCAATTGCTCGATTGCGTCATGCTTCCTCTCCACCAATGCCGATCCCCGCTCTGATTGAGGAGAACGAAGCTAACCCACGCCCCCTCCGACACGTGGGCAGCAGCCGTATGCATTTTGTCACCTACACTTTGACGAGTGCAATGCGGATCAGCACTGTGTACGGAGAGACACACCCTGTGCAGGCGCCATCAATCAGCCAGCAGAGGTTGTAATTGCATTAGTTATAAGAGAGTCCCTATCTGGCTTAGTCCCACCTCTAATTGAACAACAGGCCAATCGTTGTTCATGTGGCCGCTCAGCCTAGCCGGCAGGCAGGCAGAGATGGGATTTGATACGATGTATTTCAGATCCCAGCTCTGGTGTTCAGCGTGTGTTTTACTGCTGGGCCACCTGAGCGGCCTAGGTCGTTTTGTTCTTGACCCTCAAAGAAGATTATTTGGTGATCCAAAGGGTTCTTTATTTAATCTTTCCTTTGGTGAATTGTTTTAGAGATTTTCTGAAATAGAAACCCCAACAGTTGATTTTGAGCTACTCCTCTGTTCCTTAATAACTCTTTGGAACTATTTATTCTTGAACAACCGTTTGTGTTTTCAAGTTAAAGATGTGTTTTCAAATCGGTCAGTTAAGGGTTCATTGCATGCTTTAAGGGTCCTTTCTGAGATATAATGGTTATTTGCTTCTCAGATTGGTTTTAAAGAAGCTTTAAATGTAATAAGAATTTCTATTGGTGTCACAAACACTGAAGAATCAATTCAAACTATAAATGTCAACATTTGGAAAGATTTAAATGTTCTCTGTAAATCTAACTGGATTGTTTTTCTTGAAGTATCAAGGTTTATTGGTTTGGCTTTTTAAATAAGTAGTTGTTGTAGCTATGAACAATTCTGCGTAATTGATACTTTTGTAATAATCACAATGAACAGCCAACCTTTAAGCCTAGGTAGAACCATTTCAGGAGTCCTGTTGAAAATAAAGACTGTCCCTTTAAAAGGATAGTTTTATTCAAGTGTTCTTTGGATGGTAAATGGAAGCTTTAGTGTTTATATTTTTCTAAAAGTGATGATATATCTTTATTCATTTGTGGCTTACAGGGCCATTGAATCCAATGTTAAGGCCTATTTGAGAAAACAAACCACAGATAGCTGCAGAAAAACGTAATTTTAGGATCAGCAATGTCTGTAATTAAAAGGAACCGTTAGGAAACCTTTTTAAAAGTAATTCCTTTAAATATTGTTAACGTGAGAAGTTCAATGATGCATACCAAAGAACCACAAAAAAAGCTTCTTCTAGGATAGAATAGAATCCTTATTGGCACTATACACAGGTACAATTAAACTTTGTATGGCATCTCTCCAATAGAGGTAGTAGCAGCAGTGGAGAAAACAGTAGCAGTAAGATAATGAGTGTAGATAATAAGGGGAAACTAATTAGCATGTAATGTTGAACATGAAGGAGCAAATACGTTTAGTGTCCTGTTTGTTGTTATGGTCGTGTGACAGACCCACTTTCAGCTCTGGTAATGGAGACACGGTCATCCTGATCTATCATCTGTCTCCCCACCAGTATTACGTACGAGCTGTGGCGGCCTTGGTTGGTACCGCTCTGGTACGGCCACAGCAGAGAGGATGTGAGGATGATTGATACGATGCTTCCACCCTCCAGTCTTCTAGCAGCTCATAAATATCACACTTCTTTTAAAAATAGATCACAGGAGGGAACAAGATGGAGCCAGAGATGTGAAAGCCTATGCAGATGATATACTAGCCTAGCTGAGCAAGGCCACTGTCGTCTATCTATCCATCCCCTCTTCCCTCCCTCATGCTGGTTATCTCTTTGTCTCGCCATTAATTCTCCCAGTTCAGAGTTTGTTGCTGGAGCTCATGTAGGCTCGTTGATACGCTGAAAATAACACAAATATAATATAAAACTGAGATTTTTTTACTTCTTTATTGTTTCCTTACGCTTCTTAATCGTGGAGATGCTTGAGCTTGAAATATCACGCTGTGCCACCTGGGCGCCCTGGGTACAAATTTCTTGACTGAGGGAGTCGAGTTTCAAAGATTTTGAGTTTAGGGGATGTAGAGTTACAAGGTACAGCTGTAGACTTTATCTCCCAATTTGAATGGGTTTATTTCCACCCATACTGAACATCAAGCGTAAACATAGATTTGCCCCCCCCCCCTCCAGTTTCCTGGTTGTTAGCAGACAACGGAGACTAAAAATATGTTTCCACAATAAATTTCTTGAAGTATTTATTTAAAATTTAGCGTTATAATTACTGAGTGATGTTGGTTTTGTCGTTATGCCATGTGCCTATAATTTGATACGTTGTGTGACCACATCATGATTGTTAGCTCAGTGGTCTGGCATTTTGTTGTCTCTTTGTCTCGGCCTGGAGATTTGACACGGCGACCCGGGCTGTAAATCACTGAATTAGAGCTTGTGGTGTAGCTCGGTGTCTCAGTGTAGCTTACATTACTTTAACATTTAAGTTTAAGTTTGCAGATGTTATTTTGCATGAAGTGCTGTATGAAGCAGGAAATAATCAGATAAATCTCCAGATGTTGTGTTTTTACGAGCGTCCTACTTCAGTTTATTAGCCCATCTCACACCTCTCAGGGTTATTATATCCTGACTCTGCCTCTGTCTGCCTTCAAGGCTGAACAGCAACATTGACGTAATATAAAGCCCTGGTGATTTAGGTGCAGAGGGGACTCTGGGATGCTACCACCTGACTAAACATTACAAAAAAAATCCTGACATGGAAATCAGACACGTCTGGACTGATGATTGACAAAAAATGTGTTTCGTGTCAAAAACTGCAAGATGCTAAAAGTATGTGGACACCTGATCATGAGCTTGTTGGATATCCCATTTTAAACTATGATCATTACTGTGTAGTTTTCCTGTTTTGGGCTTCTCTGTGAAAGCTTTACACAGTACTGAAGAGTTTTGGGGGGAGAATTTGTGCCCATATAGTCAGAAAAGCATTTATAAGGGATTTATAAGGGTTTTCACTATTGTTCAAAAAGAAAGTCTGGCTCACAATCAATGTTCTGATTCATTTTAAAAGTGTTTAATATAGTTTAGGAGTTCAAGGCTCTGTCTCTGACCCTAGCTTCCAAAAGAGCTGGGATATAAGAAGAAAGAATTTTGTTGTACTGTACACCTGTATACACCGATCAGCCATAACATTAAAACCACTGCCTTGTTTCTACACTCACTGTCCATTTTATCAGCTCCATTTACCATTTAGGAGCACTTTGTATTTTTACAATTACTGACTGTAGTCCATCTGTTTCTCTACATGCTTTGTTAGCCCCCTTTTTCATGCTGTTCTTCAATTGTCAGGACCACCACAGAGCAGGTATTATTTAGGTGGTAGATTATTCTCAGCACTGCAGTGACACTGACATGGTGGTGGTGTATTAGTGTGTGTTGTGCTGGTATGAGTGGATCAGACACAGCAGCACTGCTGGACTTATTAAATACTGTGATACCGTGTCCACTCACTGTCCACTCTATTAGACACTCCTACCTAGTCGGTCCACCTTGTAGATGTAAAGTCAGAGACGATCGCTCATCTATTGCTGCTGTTTGAGTCGCTCATCTTCTAGACCTTCATCAGTGGTCACAGGACGCTGCCCACGGGACGCTGTTGGCTGGATATTTTGGTTGGTGGACTATTCTCAGTCCAGCAGTGACAGTGAGGTTTTTAAAAACTCCAGCAGCACTGCTGTGTCTGATCCACTCATACCAGCACAACACACACTAACACACCACCACCATGTCAGTGTCACTGCAGTACTGAGAATGATCCACCACCTAAATAATACCTGCTCTGTGGTGGTCCTGGGAGAGTCCTGACCATTGAAGAACAGCATGAAAGGGGGTAACAAAGCATGCAGAGAAACAGATGGTCTACAGTCAGTAATTGTAGAATTACAAAGTGCTCCTATATGGTAAGTGGAGATGATAAAATGGACAGTGAGTGTAGAAACTAGAAGGTGGTTTTAATGTTATGGTTGATCGGTGTATGTATACATGACAAATAACGGCATTCTGTTCCTAATAGTTACTAGTTTTTGTGTCTAATCCACCTGCTTTTCAGTCACTCGTTATTTGTGAATTTTTTGGACAAATTTTTGTTCTAGTGATTTGAAAAGTTCCACTTATGTCTGATCTCAGAGCTGATGCACACTGTTAAATAAGCACCATGTCAGTGGATCTCATCTGTGCAGCTTCAGTTATAAACATCATTTAATCACTTTAAAATCCAGCTTTTTCCCCATGTGGTGGTTTTGATATCGTGTCCTCCACCTCTGTACATGTAATACACACCATTCTTGTGTGTGTTCTGAGTGTATCGCTCTCTGCACATGTTCATTTCATAATAGGGGCATTGAGTTTGTCCAGCTCACCTCACACTTTCTCAGCGACACCTGCATCACTGCACAAATTGGCAGGCAAGCATACTTTAATATACTGCTCCGAGAGGACTGCATAAATCACTCTTTTGGCGTGTTAATACCCCCACATCACGCCCCGAGAGCGCCAAGGGCAGCCAACTGCTCACACCCACAGCTTACTTAATCACTGTAGTATAAGGGCTCGATAGCCACTGGTGTGTTAGGAGTCTGTTCTTGAGTTTGATACCTGAAACGTCTGCATGTGAAAAGTGCATTAATAACCAGGCATGCTCCGAGGGTTCGTTTAGGGCACTGGACAGAATGAGGCAGGCCTCGTTTGTGAAAGTTTTTGGGAGTCTGAAAGATAATTAGCTATTACACAATCATCTGTAAGCCCCAAGTTAGAAATAAATTAGAACATAAACAGCAAAATAGGTTTTAAGAATTAACCCTTAATTATGTTTAGTGATATTGTGAGTTGGTCTGTAGGGTTGCTGCTGCAATAGCAAATCTTATTGTCCGTCTGAGGTCCTCTAAAGTTACTAAGAGAAGAATCTGCCACTGACTGGTGTAAAGATGCGTCTGGGGGCTTTAAAAGAAGCGGAATGTGCTAACCTGTGGTGCTCCATGGCCAGAAAGGCATAGAGCAACAGGCACAGTGCACCAAATAATTAAGTACATCCAAATTAGAAGAACTAAATTATTGCAGTATTATAACAAATTAAGACTTAATTGAATGTAACACACCAGGCTCTTTATGGGTATTAAAAATAAAAAAGACTTGATAGTTAATTTTGTATAGATTTTAGATTTTCCTTTTAAATTGAGCTAAAATCTGTCAAGTATCAAACCACTGTTGCTCTGAAGCAGCTCTTATATCACTTCGAGAGCAAATACGTGTGTTTATTTTAAGCTTGACAGGTTAATACAGATAAACACTGTAGCTAATCTCTCAAATAAAAGTCAGAGACTGATGCCAAAGTTTCAGGGTCACAGAGAAAGAACCGAGTGTAGCTTTACACAGAAGCTGCTCACTCACACTTATACCAGGAATGAGCATTTACACACCACTGACTGCAAACTATCACATATTTTAATAAAATAACTCCTTCTGTTTTATTATAATTATTGTTCTGTGGCCCTAAAGATTGAAATAATATTTGCACAGACAGTGGTGTAAAACTCTACTTTTATTGCTCTGGTTTCCTCCCACAGTCCAAAGACGTGCAAGTGTGGTGAAGATTGTCCTAAATTGTCCATGACTGTGTTTGATATAACCTTGTGTGAACTGATGAATCTTGTGTAATGAGTAACTACCGTTCCTGTCATGAATGTAACCAAAGTGTAAAACATGATTTTAAAATCCTAATAAACACCATTTTTATTACACTATGTACTGGTGGGCTGGTGCACTTGTCTGTGTGCTTACAGTGCCCTTCCCAAAACCAGATAAAAATAAGTAGGGTTGCGCCAAAAAGGGCGTCTGGCGTTAAAAAACCAAACCACGTACGATATGTACAATAGAATGTCTTTGTCATATATACAGATACAGGTGTACAGTATAACAAAATAATTTCTTCACGTATGCCAGCTTTTCTTGAGTCTAGCCCCTGGACTTGAGAAGGTTAAGGGCCTTGCTCAAGGGCCCAATAGTGGCTGCATGGCAGAGCTGGGATTAGAACTTTCAACCTTTCAATTGATGGTCCAAATTTCTATCCACTAGGCTTCTTTACTTTAAATGGAGTCTTTATAGAGCTTGCTTTGTGCACGGGGGGATCAGTCATGCTGGAACAGGGCAGGGCCATCCCTAAACTGTTGCTGTAAAGTTGGAAGTATATGATTTAGATAGTAGTGAATGCACTTTGTACTGTTTTGCTCTTCTTCTGTACGACTATGTGCTTCAACCAAACACACAATTTCTATTCATATTAAATGAAATGTTGAGGTTTGGGCGTGGTCTTGAACAGAATTGAACAGCATGATGGAAATGAAAATAAATAATAGTATGAATGAATTCAAAATAATATTATTATTTTTAACTAACTACCCCATTCACTTCACATGAGAGTATTTTTAAATGTTATTTCTACCATATTTATCTTCTCAAGCGCTCAAAACATTTATTTATTTAATAAGGATCACGAGGTCATGAGTGTTTGGTTGACACTAGGCGTTACAACACTACACCGCTTGTGTTCTCATCCACGTGTGTGTGTGCTCTCTTTAACCATGTGCTAGTGATTTTACTGCCTAAGAAGATCATATGTTTGCTTCCCAGCCTCGCTCATGTCAACCACCATCCACCAGTTGATTGGCCATGATATAAATCTGTTCTGATGAAAAGTAAGCACGCCAGCCTCAGGTTGGCCGATCAGCGTTCTGTGGTTTCACCCTTAGCTGTCCGCTTCTCTCTGTTTAGCCCTCAAAAAGAGGTTATGCAGCGGATGTTCCCTCAGGGGTGGGTGCTAGGCCCGCTCCTGTTTTAAAAAATTATGTTGTTGGATTCAACTTTATTGTCATTGCTCAGCACAGGTACAAGGCAACAAAATGACTGATGTGTGCTCAGTCTACCAATCCCTTCTTATTCTCTTATATTTTGGTGGATTTGTGCGTGAGGTTGGCTTAGCATATGGAGAGCCTTGTGTACGGAGAGCCACGCCCCGATCTCTATGCTCCTTCACACATTTTTTACAGCGTCGAGAATATAAAAGTACTGTTTGAGAGGATTCCTCCAGTTAAAATTGTTAATTTTTTAGGAAGTCTAAATTTAAAACAATTGATATGAACATGTAATATTTTACAGTTCAAATACCTGTCCTAGCCATAAAATAGCCAATACGTTGCTGATATGGCAATAAACCCAAACAAACATACAAACGCTCCTCCACTTTCTGTACAGGCGCCCTGGGCAACCAAGGTTCTTAAGCAGCCTTGATAGCCTCACCCCTAAGTCCAGTCTAGCCTCACCCCTAAGTCCAGTCCAATTGGCCAATAGTGCCTGCTAGAGGGAGCCCAGCCAACTGATAGCAGAGCTGAGATTTTAACCCGGGAGTTCAGATTATCCTCCTGCGCCATGTGGGCGCCTCCAGAGTTGTTTAAATGGTGTATAAAATCAATCACATTCTTCCAAATTTGTGGCAGCAGTTTGGGGAAGGTCCTTGTCTATTCTAGCATACCTGCAGCTTCATAGTAATGATGTTGGAATGGTTTATCCAGCAAGCTTAGGATTGGGTGTATCCATTCAAGTACCCATGGTCATATAGTGCGGCTCTCTAATTAGTTTACCACATCAGTCTGGTTTGTTTCAGTTACTTTCACTAAGAAAATGATTATGTGCTTATTAGGGATTAAAATGTATTAAGCTACATCGCTCAGGTGGTGCAACAGTAAAACACGCTAGCACACCAGAGCTGACATTTCAAACTCGTCGGTTCAAAACTCAACTCTACATGAACAACGATTGGCTGTTGTTCATACAGGGTGGGAAGCCAGATAGGGACCTCATAACTGATGCAATTACGAGCTCTGCTGGCTGATTAGTGGCGTCTGCACAGAGTTGGGGAATAATGCGATCAGGGTGTGGCTCTCTGTACACAAAGCTGATCCACATATGAACTCGCCTTGTGCAGGTGAAAAGATGCAGTCGGCTACTGCACACGTGTCAGAGGGGGCGTGTGTCAGTTCGCTCTCCTCAATCAGGGCGGGGGGTCAGCACCAGTGGAGAGGAAGCATAATGCAACCGGGTTTAAATTGGACGCGCTAAAATTCGGGAGAAAATGCATTAAAAAAATGTATTAAGCTACTAGCCATTGAAGCCCGTTCTCTTCCACATTAAGTGACCAATTAGCATTTTTACCAGCCAAAATTTACCTGCTAATTAATTAATCAATTGTTTAATACATAATTGCTCATTATAAAAATCTAGAGGGATCAGTGAATTGGGACTACTACTGCCAATGAACATGGAGCATTTAAGCTTCTAAGCATGGAGCTACTTCAGGACTATAATGCCAAGTTTAACGGCGCTGTAAGAGTTTTTTACCTCCCTCCCTAAAGACAGTTACAACACGCCAGTAAAAACCCTCCACATCATGTTGTACAGATGTAAAACTGTAACCAAAGGTTTTATATCCAAAGTTACAGCTTTTGGACCTAAAATAGGACATTCTGACAGCTCCAGACTGGCTGGCAGACCTTCTAGTGGACTCAGATTTAATGGTGACTCAGTTGCAGAAAGGCCGGTCCTTTAAAACCTGAGGGTTCATTCACCGTGTGTAAGTGTGCCATTGCTCGGCGATTTGTTTCGCCCTCGGGGTTGATAAAGACCCGCTGTTCACAGAGGCGCTGCCAGACTCCGGACATCGAAGTTAGTTTTTTGTCTTTGATGTTGCGACATCTTCGCAGCAATGGTCCACGTTCATGCCGTCGAGCAGCCGGAGCCAAAATGCCAAGAAAATGACAAGACCTCAGTGCACGGCCTTTGTCGAGGATGAAAAGCCGTTTGATCCGACAGAGACACATTCAGTTCCAGACACATTCATTCAGAAGTAAGAGACATGGTGAAGGCCAGTCGCTGTATACACTCTATACACTCTATACACTCTTATACACTTTTTACACTCTATACAGCAGCTACAAAAGAAAAGAGAAAACACACGATTAAAAAGGTGAAAGGAGACGAGACACAATTTGATTAAACATAACCTTTGGTTAAGGAGCATAAAGCAGAACTTTGTAAAGCCACGGTCACACTGAGCTTCTGGTCTTTAAACTTTCCAAGAAAATGGGCATTAATTTCCAATAAATATGCATAATTTCTGTTGGGAACCTTCTGTGCTTATAAACTTTCTAAGCAACTGATGGTTATTTTCATTCTGCTGAACACAAGATACTAATTTGCATCCCTGATCATTAGTACAACTGCACTTAATAATATAAATGTTTACAGTACAATGATGGTACTGAGTGACTTGTTTTTCCATCACCTTATCGAATTGACCATCACTGCCATGCCCATTACCATTCTTGACTCCACTTCACTTAATGTATTTACTTTTGATTATCATTTGGGCATTTGGGTATTTGGGAGGCGCAGTTAAGCTATCCCACCACCACTGAGGTCCGGGTTTGAATCTTCTTGTGGGGTTGAATCTGTGTGTGCTATCGACCGGCCGGGTACCTACACAGACACGACTGGCTATGTTTGGGGGAAAATGACTGAAGTCCTGGGCTGTATTCCTGCCTTGTGCCCAGTGTTTCTGAAAAAAAAAGGATCCACCACAACCCTGGCCAGGATACATAAGTGGTAATAGATGAATAAATGTCTGTTTTACCATAGCTTTATCCTGGTCAGGGTCGCGGTAGGTCTGATTTAAGGGGTGAAAAGCAGGAAACACCCCAATCGCCAGTCCATCACAGGGCAAACATACACACACACACACACAGTTACACAGAGGCCAATATCTAGTAGCTCCACAGTGTGACTGCACGTCTTTGGACTTGTATGAGGAAACCCACACAGACACAGGGAGAACATACAAATTACACACAGAAAGGACCCTTGCTGCCCAGCTGGGGAATCAAACCCAATCCCTTTGTGCTGTGAGGCGACAGTGTGGCTCCCCTAAAAAAGAAAAGGAAATGAAATAAACATTTGATCCTGGTCAGAATCACAGTGGGTCCAGTAGCACCTAAAAACACTGGGCACAGGGCATAAACACAGCCTGGACAAGGCATTTATACTTTATGTAAATATATGAATTCATATATATATATATACAGTGTATCACAAAAGTGAGTACACCCCTCACATTTCTGCAAATATTTCATTATATCTTTTCATGGGACAACACTATAGACATGAAACTTGGATATAACTTAGAGTAGTCAGTGTACAACTTGTATAACAGTGTAGATTTACTGTCTTCTGAAAATAACTCAACACACAGCCATTAATGTCTAAATAGCTGGCAACATAAGTGAGTACACCCCACAGTGAACATGTCCAAATTGTGCCCAAATGTGTCGTTGTCCCTCCCTGGTGTCATGTGTCAAGGTCCCAGGTGTAAATGGGGAGCAGGGCTGTTAAATTTGGTGTTTTGGGTACAATTCTCTCATACTGGCCACTGGATATTCAACATGGCACCTCATGGCAAAGAACTCTCTGAGGATGTGAGAAATAGAATTGTTGCTCTCCACAAAGATGGCCTGGGCTATAAGAAGATTGCTAACACCCTGAAACTGAGCTACAGCATGGTGGCCAAGGTCATACAGCGGTTTTCCAGGACAGGTTCCACTCGGAACAGGCTTCGCCAGGGTCGACCAAAGAAGTTGAGTCCACGTGTTCGGCGTCATATCCAGAGGTTGGCTTTAAAAAATAGACACATGAGTGCTGCCAGCATTGCTGCAGAGGTTGAAGACGTGGGAGGTCAGCCTGTCAGTGCTCAGACCATACGCCGCACACTGCATCAACTCGGTCTGCATGGTCGTCATCCCAGAAGGAAGCTGACGCACAAGAAAGCCCGCAAACAGTTTGCTGAAGACAAGCAGTCCAAGAACATGGATTACTGGAATGCCCTGTGGTCTGACGAGACCAAGATAAACTTGTTTGGCTCAGATGGTGTCCAGCATGTGTGGCGGCGCCCTGGTGAGAAGTACCAAGACAACTGTATCTTGCCTACAGTCAAGCATGGTGGTGGTAGCATCATGGTCTTGGGCTGCATGAGTGTTGCTGGCACTGGGGAGCTGCAGTTCATTGAGGGAAACATGAATTCCAACATGTACTGTGACATTCTGAAACAGAGCATGATCCCCTCCCTTCGAAAACTGGCAGTTTTCCAACAGGATAACGACCCCAAACACAACCTCCAAGATGACAACTGCCTTGCTGAGGAAGCTGAAGGTAAAGGTGATGGACTAAACCCAATTGAGCACCTGTGGCGCATCCTCAAGTGGAAGGTGGAGGAGTTCAAGGTGTCTAACATCCACCAGCTCCGTGATGTCATCATGGAGGAGTGGAAGAGGATTCCAGTAGCAACCTGTGCAGCTCTGGTGAATTCCATGCCCAGGAGGGTTAAGGCAGTGCTGGATAATAATGGTGGTCACACAAAATATTGACACTTTGGGCACAATTTGGACATGTTCACTGTGGGGTGTACTCACTTATGTTGCCAGCTATTTAGACATTAATGGCTGTGTGTTGAGTTATTTTCAGAAGACAGTAAATCTACACTGCTATACAAGTTGTACACTGACTACTCTAAGTTATATCCAAGTTTTATTTCTATAGTGTTGTCCCATGAAAAGATATAATAAAATATTTGCAGAAATGTGAGGGGTGTACTCACTTTTGTGATACACTGTATATATATATATATATATATATATATATATATATATATATATATATATATATATATATATATATATATATATGTGTGTGTGTGTGTGTGTGTGTGTGTGTGTGTTAAAAATGGCAGCTGTACTGGTAAAAGCTGGTAAAAGTTTTACACCAGGGTCTTGAGAACCTGGGTTCGAACCTTACCTTGGGTAACTGTCTGGAAGTAGTTTTGCATGTCCAAAGGTGGATTGGCTGCTTTAAGTTGGTCCTAGTTATGACTAAGTGAGTAATGGACGAGTTTCTGGCCTCCTCTGATGGACTGCTGCCCTGTCCACGGTGTGTTCCTAATTTTTCTCACTCTTCCTCTGGGGTGCCAGACCCACTGCCACCTGACCGAGATGAATCGTTTACTTAAATAAATGAATGATACCAGGCCAGAGGGGGCAGTGACCTGCCTCGGAGCGCCAGTCTCACTACAGAGTAACAGGATGAGAAGTGACGTTTATTTGATTTTTAGCTGAAGCTGTAAAAGCTGAACCATATGAGTGCAGCTGGAAACTATAATATCACCCAACGTAACGCTGACGGCTTTATTATACACAGAAATCAGGTTTCATTGTTTATCATGTGTTTAAAAAGCTCAAGTATTAAAAAACAGTCTTAATATTAGGATTAGAAAGTGGTGGATGTTTAACTGTAAATATTATGACATTCTGGTATCAGATATCGGTTCTGAATGGCAGTCTGAATGAGACCAGACGTCAGATCGTGGTTAATTTTTGAAGGGAAACCTGATTCTCCATACCTGCTTTCTGTCCCTCCCTTTACAGCTCATAACAGTGTGCAGGCACCAGCGGTCACGCTCTTTTAATCTCCGTCCAATCTTCTTCAAACACGGCGGGCCGTTCGTCCAGCGCATGTGTTAAATCATTCCATGAGACCGGTTCCCCGATGGCATATCCAGCAATAATGAATTAGCCTTGGACACAATCTGGGCCAGGTTGGACGTAGATGGACGTGGGTTTACATCCCCAGAGTTCAGGTGAAGCAAATGGCAAAATGTGAACTTCAAAGTGTAGGTAATAGAACGCTATAAGTGCGGATCTACACGTCTACACGTCCGCGGGTCAAATACAAGCTCGAGTCGATCAGACGTGAAGCATTCAGCAGGCCCTCACGGCAGGTCTTTATGTTTAATAACGGAGCGTCTTTGATAGGTTATTGGATTTGAGGAATTAGACGTGGTTCATGTTTGAGACCGGAACAACATCCGTACTGTAAATCCGAGAGAATTTAATCATGATTGAATGTGGCACTAAAGTCTCAGTGTTATGAGAGTCATTCTGTAAAATGTTAGTCTACAATATACAAGTGGTCATTATTACAACCGTATCAGAATCATTCGTAGTTGTCATCTATTGACCTTTGCACTTTTTGGGTGGGTGAATCAATAATTCTCAAAGATCCTTTGTAGACTATGTATAGACATCACAAAAGATCTGTTGTATGCTAAGAGTCTATTGATTTTACTGTCCCATTACTCTTCAATTAAATGCAATGGGACCGCCTTCTAGGCTCACTGAGGCCCCTAGTGGGCAGCGGGCCCCCGGTTGAGAACCACTGTTCTACAGTACAGTATGCATCCAAACCCAGACTATTCGTACAGTACCTAATGTGTTATTGTCTGTTTCTGATTGCACAAGGGTACACGTGAAAGTAAGGGGTTTGCCGATTCTGTTTGACCAATCACTGGGCTGCATTGTTTTGTGCTCCACCCATACCGCCAGCTTCGGTACAAATTTAGCACGCGTACTGAGATGCTCAGCAGGTCACTTGGCAGTGGAAACAATCACTAAATGTGTGATGGGTGTGATGGCCGTGCAGTAGAGGAGGGACAAGGGACAGGAGGTAATACCACCAAAGGAGGGCAGAGTCTGTAATATGACAAAGTTGAGCAATATTTAACTTTATGCAAATAAAGTGTAAAGCAATTTGGGGATGACCAATCAAGGTAGAGCACAGTGGTACATCCTGTATGATGCATATCAGTAGAAAACACAATGTACAGGATGCAGTGTGGCTGATAAAGTTAGCGGTAGGAAATGAATATCAGTAGATCTGTCTGAGGGAGGATGGTTGAGGGCCCTTGATGGATTAGTGTCCTGTTCGGGGTGTGTTACTGCATTGTGCCCATTGCAGGATAAAGTGCTCCCAGGATATATTGGTGGTAAAACATAAAATAAAACCACTACTAAATAAGTCTTCCCAAGAGGTTAAATAGCATTATAAAACTTTCTACAACACAATATTTAATCTAAGCGAATGTACATACACCGATAACATTATGACCACCTTCCTAATATTGTGTTGGTCCCCCTTTTGTGGCCCCATACGCAACAAACTGTGATGCACTGTCTATTCTGACACCTTTCTATCAGAACCAGCATTAACTTCTTCAGCAATTTGAGCTACAGTAGCTCATCTGTTGGATCGGACCACACAGGCACAATGAGCCTCGGCCGCCCATGACCCTGTCGCCGGTTTACCACTTTTCCTTCCTTGGACCACTTTTGATAGATACTGACCACTGCAGGCCAGGAACACCCCACAAGAGCTGCAGGTTTGGAGATGCTCTGACCCAGTTGTCTAGCCGTCACAATTTGGCCCTCGTCAAACTCACTCAGATCCTCACGCTCGACCATTTTTCCTGCTTCTAACATCAACTTTGAGGATAAAATGTTCATCTGCTGAATAATATATCCCACCTACTAACAGGTGCCGTGATGAAGAGATAATCAGTGTTATTCACTTCATCTGTCAGTGGTCATAATGTTATGCCTGGTCGGTGTATATTCTGTGTATTTTTGAACCACCTTAACTGACCCCCCATGTACTTCTAACACTTAACCTGATTGGCGACCTCACAGTTTTGCCAGATTTTTCGGCCTCATGCAGTCGCTGCGTTTCATGTGCCAGGCTTTTCTCACCTTACGGCCTTTTGACTTTGCTTGCTAATTAGTCTTGCAGTGTTCATGACCGTTGTACGGTCCACTGCCCACCTTCATGTTCAATAGATCACACAAGGCAAGGTAAAAAAAAACCTCTCTCAGGCTAAAATGGTACGAAGGTTCTGAAAATGTTGCTCGTCTTGTTGTGCAATCCAGACAGACAGAGAGTCTGGCAGAAACGTTTCCCCATTGAAACTGGCTGTACCCATCAGACAAACCATTGGCATTTTGACACAACGCATGTTCTCACCAACAGGACTTCAATCAGACGCAGCATGGATCCTCAGATGTTTTCAAGCTGGTGTAACGTACACCAAAATTACACAGGATTGCTTCCAGAACATTCCTGTATCCAGGCCTGGTGAGAAAGCTGCTCTATCTGTGCTCGGTTCCAAAACGTATCCGTGTGTGTCGTTATAAAAACTATCCATCTTTAATGTAGATGCTTTTCAGAAACGTAAGAAAGAATTACGGCCGTGTGCGTGATTGCGCTGTGATTCGAACTGCACTGTGAACTGCTTTCAGAAAGTGCGCTCGTAATGAAACGCAGAAACCCGCCGCACGTCAAGCTAAAAAACAAAACAAATGCTGCATTTCACACTCGAAATCGAAGCTGACGACGAGTGACAGCTCGCTATTAGCTGACGATCCGGCAAACGAGCGCTTGGCTCCTGAGCGGGGCCAAAAGTCACCGTGGCGGGACCCCACGTTCATTCGTGGGATCTATTATCTGACATTTGTGACCCTGATAGAGGGGAAAATGTCAGAGGTCAACTGGACCATTAGCGGCCTCATTACTGCGCTTCACTCCACATTTCCATTGATCCACTCAAACCAGACAAGGAGGTGAGGAGGACTAACAGTAGTTAGTAAGTATCCTCAAGCCCTTATAGTTTATAGCAATTATAGCATTAAAGAACTGGACTAGTAATCAGAAGGTTGCCACTGCCACTGTTGAGCCCATAACCCTCAATTTCTTGGATTATATTCCATCGGAAGCGTCTGCTAAGTGGCATAAATGTAACTATAAATCATTTATTAAATTAGTGCTGCGATCTACCTGTGCAGTACAGCAGTGTTGTTGGGATTTTTAAGTCCTTACTGGCCTCTTTATTAGGAACATGAACTCTGTTAGCACAACCTTCCTCTAGTCTTTTATCAGTGCACACTTTCTGATCAGAGGATGCTGTAAGCTCTGTATTTTTGGTCTGTATTGAGGAATGTTAGAACAACACTGCTGCACCTCATACACTCATATCAGTACAACACACTAAGATGCCATTATCATCATTATCGAGTCAATGCAGTCAATGCAGTGTTCCAACACCCGTCTGATCAGTAAAGGGACCTATTAGGTGGCCTGCATTTAATAAATAGTGTACAGGAGGGTGTACAGTGAACAAAACATCAGATGGTCTACAGTCAGTAATTGTATATCCGAAGTTTCTGTATGGTAGGTTTACAGATTTAATGTACAAATTAGACAGTAAGGTCAAATTGCTGAATAGCAGCTGCATCTTTTCACCCGTCAGCGACGGAGTCACACAAGAAGCCAAACCACCTACGAAGAGGCACACTCTGAATACTGCGAATACTTTGACCAGACAGCAGAGGTCACAATGGTACAGTGGTAATGAAGCCCAGTTGACCCCCTCTTCCTCAGGCACCGGCAATTCTGCCTGTTTGGATGCCAGATCAGATTGATGGCACTGCCGGGGGATTCTAGCTTGTAAGGTACAGGTCTTGGCAGTAGTGGACTAGTGCATTAGGTGCCACATAAATAAACAAATCTTTATTTGAGCTAACAAACAAAGTAAAAAGACTCTTTATGTACATTTAAAGTAGATATTTACATTAATAGTATGCTAAATAAAAATAAAATAAGGTTGAATATTTGTTGCCTCCTGACCTGGATCTATTCTCAGCTTCTCTTTAGCTGTTCCATCTGGTCTAGTCTCAGAAATACTGATGATAATCTATACATCTCCTTTCTCTCGCTTTATTAGCTGATCTGCAATTGACTCCAGAGTGACCACAGAGGATCACGAGCGTTAAACCCGGACTCAACGAGATAAGCTTTAGACAAAACAGGCTGAAGTGCGCCTATGCCGCGTATGTGGTTGCAGATGACTAGCGGGACGGCTGGAGCTTAAATACAGGACGGTGGCGTTGAATTTCTAAACGTGTTTGAGACTCTCGGGATGGGGGGGGGGGGGGGGGGGGGGGGTTGGGGTTTTTCTGATGATACTATGAAAACACAGCGAACCGGAGGCTAACGATGCTCTCAGTCGATGTTTGTGTAGGAAGCTGAGATCCGTGCTCCATGTTCATGCATGAGCCAGAAAGATGCTGGAACTGGCAGCCGAGGCAGGGGGTCTCGGTGCCCCAATCAGTGCTAATCGAAGGGGTTGTTTTGGATCAGGGAGTACGAGGATGCGGGTGAGTGGCAGCCAGCCGTGTAAACATTGAGGTTTTATAGGATTAGTTACTGATTTTGTAGGATATTTATGGTGAGAACTTGGCTGGTAGAATGGCACATAGTTTTACTAAATTGACACTTTCTCACCATGTCTCGGGTTTTCATCTTGATCTATAGATGAATTGTGTGGGGTATGTGCGGGTGCGTTCCCCTTTGGCTTTATAAACATGCAGGGGGTCGTGGTGTCCCTGCTCGGAGTGTCACAGTCAATAAAAGTTCATTATAGTTGAAAGTAGAGGGTGAAGCGGTCGAGCGGCTTGCGGGACAACACACACAATCCAAATCCAAAATCGAAAAAGTCACTATTATGCGTGACTGCAAGTCTTTCACAGACTTATTTGGATGCCACTTCTAACTATTGATTTCATGTGTTTGGGGCACCCCCATTGCTAACAGTAGTATCCAAGCATTTGAAATAAATACACAGAGGAACCTCGAGTAAATGGACTAAAAGGGGGGAGCACTGGTCAGTAAAATGTGATTGTCTGAAACAGGTATTATTTAGGTCGTGGATCATTCTCAGCACTGCAGTGACAGTGACATGGTGGTGGTGTGTTAATGTGTGTTGTGCTGGTATGAGTAGATCAGACACAGCAGCGCTGCTGGAGTTTTTAAATACCGTGTCCACTCACTGTCCACTCTATTAGACACTCCTACCTAGCTGGTCCACCTTGTAGATGTAAAGTCAGAGACGATCGCTCATCTATTGCTGCTGTTTGAGTCGGTCATCTTCTAGACCTTCATTAGTGGTCACAGGACGCTGCCCACGGGGCGCTGTTGGCTGGAAATATTTTTGGTTGGTGGACTATTCTCAGTCCAGCAGTGACAGTGAGGTGTTTAAAAACTCCATCAGCACTGCTGTGTTTGATCCACTCATACCAGCACAACACACACTAACACACCACCATCATGTCAGTGTCACTGCAGTACTGAGAATCATCCACCACCTAAATAATACCTGCTCTGTGGTGGTCCTGTGGGAGTCCTGACCATTGAAGAACAGCATGAAAGAAGGTTAAAAAAGTATGTAGAGAAACAGATGGACTACAGTCAGTAATTGTAGAACTACAAAGTGCTTCTATATGGTAAGTGGAGCTGATAAAATAGACAGTGAGTGTAGAAACAAGGGGGTGGTTTTAATGTTATGGCTGTTTGGTGTAACTCCCAGGTTGTGAGAATTAATCATCTTTCCAGAGGTCAAGTGCATTCACAACTAAACGAGCTGAGTTTCTGAAACCCCCCACGTAAACAAAACACGCCGAGTTACACCAGTCTGCCCCAGTGCTCCAAGCGATTAGCCTGGTCCTTAATTTGACCTGCCATCAGGTAGCGTTTGTGTCCGCGGGAGTGTGTAATTGCGGGGGTCGGGCTGATTATTCGGCGGCGCAGCACAGTGAAGTGGTCTCAGTCAGGCAGAAAACGAGCTGTGATTTAATTAGAGTCGTGCTCCCGTGCACCAAGTTCTGCCATGCTCTATTAAACACCCCTGGGAAGTGGTTACAGTACCAGCCGGGGTTCTGACGAAATGCCACTTCCAGAGACATAAATAGTTTCCTGGTAGCTGTGTTGTTGGCCTTACCAACTGATAAAACCTGGCATCAGTTCTAAACATGGGCACTGGGGTTTGGCTGGTCGGGTGTACGTGGCCTTGTACTCAAATACTAAAAATTTTTTTGTGTGCAAAAATTATTTCTCTATAGACAAAAATTAGCAGTGTTGTCTGATGAGACTGGCATTTGTCATTGTTCTGGAGTGGTATATACACCTATCAGCCATAACATTAAAACCACCTCCTTGTTTCTACACTCACTGTCCATTTTATCAGCTCCATTTACCATATAGAAGCACTTTTACTGACTGTAGTCCTTCTGTTTCTCTACATGCTTTGTTAGCCCCCTTTCGCACTGTTCTGCAATGGTCAGGACCACCACAGAGCAGGTATTATTTAGGTGGTGGATCATTCTCAGCACTGCAGTGACACTGACATGGTGGTGGTGTGTTAGTGTGTGTTGTGCTGTTATGAGTGGATAAGACACAGCAGCGCTGCTGGAGTTTTTAAACACCTCACTGTCACTGCTGGACTGAGAATAGTCCACCAACCAAAAACATCCAGCCAACAGCACCCTGTGGGCAGCATCCTGTAACCACTGATGAAGGTCTAGAAGATGACCGACTCAAACAGCAGCAATAGATGAACGATCGTCTCTGACTTTACATCTACAAGGTGGACCAACTAGGTAGGAGTGTCTAATAGAGTGGACAGTGAGTGGACACGGTATTTAAAAACTCCAGTAGCGCTGCTGTGTCTGATCCACTCATACCAGCACAACACACACTAACACACCACCACCATGTCAGTGTCACTGCAGTGCTGAGAATGATCCACCACCTAAATAATACCTGCTCTGTGGTGGTCCTGTGGGGGTCCTGACCATTGAAGAACAGAATGAAAGGGGGCAAACAAAGCATGCAGAGAAACAGATGGACTACAGTCAGTAATTGTAGAACTACAAACTGCTTCTATATGGTAAGTGGAGCTGATAAAATGGACAGTGAGTGTAGAAACAAGGAGGTGGTTTTAATGTTATGGCTGATCAGTGTATAGTGCATTTTTATATGCATTTGTAAAAGACCTGGATTTGAATGCAGTGGTCTGTACTGGTCTCTACGGGTGAAAGATAGCCGGTAACAATTAGTCTACTGACGTACAGAATCAGGTGATGCTCTCCTACAAGTGTGTACAGCTTATTCATGAATTATTAAATAAGAATCTATTCACCATCATGTACTAACACTTGTCTTTAGTCCTGTCTTCTAATTACTTGTTTAGATTAGGGATAATTAGGAATATCTTTTGTAGTTATTTATTATAGGATTTTTTTTATTTATTGTTGTACCTACACTGTTTTGTATTTACACTGTTTTTGTCTCGCACTTTTTGTACCGTGTTACACCGTGATCCTAGAGGAACGCTGTTTCGTTTCAATATGTACTTGTATGTAGCTGAAATGACAATAAAACCTCTCTGACTCTGACTGAAGAATCTGGTAAATTAGAATACTGACCAACAATACACCTTTATCCAAACTCCAAAAAATGAGGACTGGTGCAGGCTTGGAACAAAACGTTCCAGATAAACAATGGCCTGGCTCGGTCAGAGACCCACTTCAGTGTCTGGACCGCAGTGATTTGGAGCTCCTCCTTCTGGACTTCACCCTGATTCCAGATGCCAAAAGAGTGTTTCCCTCATCATGAAGAATGGCTTAGCATTCCTTGCTGCCTCCTTCACCATAACTGGTTTTAAATGAGCTGTTTGACATGGCAGCGTGCGAGAAACATTCTGGCTTTCTGAATGGGACCAGTGGAGGTACCAGTTTTTAAACTGGAGAAAATCCACTGGAAAGCTGTCTGGCAGAAACCTGATAAGGCTGAAGTGGAGCTGATCTGTGCCAGTCTGAGTCCTGCTGCAGTCATATGAACTCTGGGCATGCTGTACACATTATGAGCAAAAGTATGTGAACACCATTAATGAGTGAGTTCAGGTATTTCAGCTCTGTGGCAACAGTTTGGGGAAGGTCCCTCTCTTTCACAATGACTCTGGCTCTGCACACATAGCAAGGTCCGTAATACAAATGTGGATGAATTTTACCATATACACCGATCAGCCATAACATTAAAACCACCTCCTTGTTTCTACACTCACTGTCCATTTTATCAGCTCCACTTACCATATAGAAGCACTTTGTAGTTCTACAATTACTGACTGTAGTCCATCTGTTTCTCTGCATACTTATTTAGCCTGCTTTCACCCTGTTCTTCAATGGTCACAATAGTCCACCAACCACAAACATCCAGCCAACAGCGCCCCATGGGCAGCGTCCTGTGACCTCAACTTTACATCTACAAGGTGGACCAACTAGGTAGGAGTGTCTAATGGAGTGGACAGTGAGTGGACACGGTATTTAAAAACTCCAGCAGCACTGTGTAATTCCAGGTTATAGATCTTAATATGAGTATAAAGTGTTTAAACTTACACCCAGAAAGCTATGACCAACTTGATGAGGTATATTGGTGCCCACAATCCTACGATCCTAGAAAACTCAGCACAATGTGAGTAGGAAGCTCAGTGTAGGTTGTGATCGATGCACCCAACAGGGGCCTCTCTATTTAGGCAGAAGAACCCCAGCCAACCCAACCAATTAGTGTGGATGGTGAATACGAGCAGCTCCATTCTCAGGGCTCTGCTCTCCGCCTCTCGGGCCCCTGCTGTCTCCACACTGCCTGCTATAATTCATGGGCCTGGTTGGTGCGACAGGCAGAGATTAAATTCCCAGCACCTTCAACCGCACAGCCATATTTCATCAAAAACTGCCGATCCCCGGAGATGTTTTAAACACCTTATATTGCCTCGTAGTTCCTTCTGCTTCTTTCTCTCTTCCTTTCCATTCTGTGCTTGGGTTAACAGGTAATTGGTTCAGATTTTTTTTATCACCCTTAGAGACGCTCTATACTCGGCACTAATAGGGCCCCTAAAGACGACACAAAGCGAGCAAAAACAAATGCACAAGGCCAAGAAAAAAACCTACAAAATGACCCCACACCAGTGAAAGGGATTCTTTGTGAACAATCAGGAGCTCTGATAGATGAGGTTGGACTCAAACAGAGCTAGTTAGGGACCCTAATGAGGGAGAAAGGGCTCAATCCCTATGGACCAGGACAAAGGTCTATAGGAGAAGAAGAAAGGGCATGAGTGTGGAATGGAAATCCCCACCGGACCTCATCCACCTCGCTCTACTGCTTCTAGCTTTACCCTTAATTGACTTCAGTTACAGCTGGAAGAGAAAAAAAGGAATCAATTGGAGGCATTAATTGAGATTTATTTTCAGTAAATTCTACTCCTTAATTTTTTCCCCGAGCTCACAGTCGTGGTCTGATGTTTTCTTTGGAGGTTCCAGTATACAATGTTTGTGTTTGCTTCACTTCCAAGCTGGGCTATACGGAGAAGAAAACAGCAGCAATACATACGAGCCCAAATCTCTCTGTGAGGCAGAGGTGTAGTCATAGAGGGCTACGGTCCAAGCTTTCTCCCAGGACTGGTTTATTGGAGTCTTGCTCACCAAAGCATGTAATTCTGCTGTTGGTTTTAGCCAGATCTGCAGTTGGCGCGGTCAATGGAGCCGCTCAGAGCGCTCTCCATCAGCTTCATCTACAGAGAGACATAAATGCTTCATCAAAAAAAATGTACCTTAATGACTGCAGACTTGGATTATTCACACGGTCACAGAATACAGTTTACAGCTGCAAGCGGCAAGACTTCTAGGGCAAAGAAGTGCTCTGTAGAAAAAAAGTGTACACTAGTCTTGTCTGGGCGACTCTTCTTGGCCAGGGTGGGGGTGGTGCAAGCGGTAGAGGAATTGCAATCAGGAATTGGAATTTACTTGGGAGAAAAATGTAAACAAAAATCAAATCTTGAAACAGAATGTCATGTCTGAAGTTCTGCCAGTCATGTTTTCCCTCTTTCAGCCCCAGAAGTTTAAGGCTTTTACACAAGGTCTACAATGAGCACAATTAAAACAAACCTTGGACCTTTATTCTCAGGTGGACCAGAGATATCTGGGAGTATCTGGTACTGCTTGTAATTAAGCTTGACACGGTCTGGAACAAAAATACAAGTAAAACAAGTACAATTTCACGCAATAATGGTAATTTGTAGGTAATCATTAATAGTATCATATACAACATGAAACTAAAGAGTGTCTTTAACTGAGACACCTTGGGACATCAAACCTGTAATAAACACATATCAAGGACAAATGGCAAAACGAGTTTTTTTTCTCATTTTTCCTCCCAATCTAGTTGTATTCAGCTACCCAATTGCATTAGGCTTTTTCTCTACTGATGCTGATCCCTACTGCTGATTGAGGAGAGCGAGACTGTCACACGTCCCCTCCAACACATGTGCAGTAGCCGACTGCATCTTTTCACCAGCACGAGGCGAGTTCATATGCGTATCAGCTTTGTGTCTGGAGAGCCACACCCTGATCAACGCATTTTTTCCCTGACTCTATGCAGGCGCCAGCAGAGGTCGTGATTGCATCAGTTATGAGTTATGAGGTCCCTCTCCGGCTTCCCGCCCTGTAATAACAACAAGCCAATCGTTGTTCATGTAGCCACCCAACCCGCTGGATGGCAGAGCTAAGTTTCGAACCGACGAGTACTAAATAGCAAATAATAGACATGGGCTGCGTCCAGAATCGCATACTTAAAGAGTACGTACTAAATTGGAGCCAGTGCTCGGCTGGTAAAGCAGTACGCTCTTTCAGTACGCAAGTGTGTGCAGTAGGAACTGCTTTTTATAAAATCTTAACCTGGCTTTTGCACCAAATCTATCAAAGTTAATAATGCAACAGACCTTTTAGCTCTGAACACCACATTCACACACTAAGCACGGATATGTTTGTTTTATTATTCAACATTTCCTGCATATAACAGAATGGAAATGTGTCCGCAATTGTCTCTTCCTCATTTAATTTAACTGTTTACCAAATAGCAAAATGAATTTTCTAAAGTTACGAGTTGGGTTTGGTGTTTACGAGGAAAAGGGAGACGCTCTGATACTCCAACAAACACACAAACACATGCCCCGAATTGTTCCTCATAAACACGGCTTGCTTTACAGCCTTGTTTCAGAGTCTGCGTCTGTAAAACCATCAAGCTCAGGCTGCCTGAATGAAGATGTCTGTGATCGATTTATGACTATTTTTTTTACTCAAGTGGGCAGGAAAAAAAGGGTATCGCTCCAGCCCGGCTCACATCATCAGCTCTGTATGAGCTGCCAAGTTGGGGTTGGCATGACTGCCAGAGCAGCTTAAGAATGTCTGAGTGAAGATTTGTAATGTTAAATTCTTAGCAGAGCCAATAGCTGACTGGCAGAAGTTCATCGCTCAGTTCTGGGGTGGTGGTTTACATCTGTGGAACGTTCTCTCTGTTTCGTTCTTTATATATTATCGGTATGCTTGGTAATCATTAGCTTTATGCTAGCATTTTTGGCACACAGAGGGTTTACATTCACTTTTAAAGTATGTCATGACAGTCCTGGGATTTTAACTACTTTAAACTGTAGTTTAAACTGTAGTTTCTGTGTGTTGCTTTTAAATTATATAAAAAACTTAATACATTTATGATGAACTTTGTTATTTGATCAGCCACTTTTGATAACCATTAACAAGCTTCTGACAAAATTCTGGTTGGTCTTTGTCCACTTTGCTTAGTCTAATGGAAAATATTTAACCAGTTTCTGGCGTAGATGTGATTTTAGTACCGTCCACAAATTTTAATAGAATTGAGGACAGGAGTTTGGAAATTGTCGGATTTATCCATTCCAAAACCAGCTTTAACCAGTCGGAACACCATTCTCTTTTTCCAGTGCACCAGATTCACTGCTACCAAAACAGCCCCAGAGCATAAAATACAACCATCATGCTTGACAGTACAGTAGGTACAGTGTTGTTTGGTATAAAAGCTTTACATTTCTTCTTCTTAAGTTATTGTGGCCAAATAACCCAGTCATTGTTTCATGAAATCACAAAACCTTCCTACAGAAGCTTTTTTGTCTATTTAATAAGCAACAAACGTTTCTTGAATGGAAGAATGGAAGAATGGAAGCTCATGGCCACATGAAGCTCACTGTAAAGCTTTAGCTTAGTCTAATGGATGCAGCCAAACTAGCCCTGTTTATATGAGCACAGATATGAACCAGTATTAGTCATGATCACTGTGGGGAATTAGGAGGCCACAAAGACTTTATAGAACTTTCTACACCCCAAAACAAATAATTATGATATGAGAGTATTAATAATTTAGTATAAATCATGCGTTTTTCTCTCAATTTTATCTCGTCCAATTTTTACCCAATTGCGTTATGCTTCCTCTCCACTGGAGCTGACCCCCACCCCGATTAAGGACCTGAGCCTGTCATTTATTAATTCCAAGCCTTAGATGGTAAAATTAAGCCAACAATTTTAACTGAAACCTTAAAAAAGAAGGAACAATAAGAAGCAAAATAATTATCAAGCTGCAGTGTGAAGTAAAGAGGATAAACATGAATGGATGAGACCTAAACAGACACAGAATGTCAAAGCGATCCAGACTTTTCATAAGTCCAGACTATAATGGCTTTGATTCCCATTGGAACTGAATGGCTTGTTGCTATCAACCCAGCGTTTCCCACCGGAACCCTGGACAAGAATGAGAATGGTAGCTGAAAAGCAAAATGACCAGAAATTAAAGGCTGACCCGTCATCGTCTTTTATGTTCATTTTCTGCTGGCAATTTAATAAGTAAATAAACAGGAAAAGAAAAGCAGTTCTAGATGGACACAACAGGTTAAATAGATCCTGTGTTTTTATTTAGCATGAATAGCAGTGGAGCCATGGTGAGAGGGACACAGAGTGGCATTTAGAAGGGTACAAAGCCTGAACAAGGCAACAGCCTTTCCTATTGGTACGAGGTAAAGTTCTAATTATGATGACCATTTTGAGGCTTAATAGATGCAAAGTCGTCCCAAAACTGGCTACTCCTTCATTAAAGTGTGTGAAAAACACAAACCCTGGGCATTTCCCGAAACAGATTTTGGCTGAACCTTGCTGTGTTTGCTAGAAAATGCTCAATAGTTTGGGATTTTACTGCCTGATACAAATGAAAGTGCGAGACTAAAAAGCTGAAATGGGAAAACGGACGTCTGACTTCAGACGAGGGCCAAATCGAAGCGAGAGAATAAACAAAACCACATTTGGCTTTCGACTGAAGTTTATAAAGCATGCAGGCCCGTGGTAGCTTCAGATGAACATTTCTCTCCCTTGAAGTATTTCTCCTTACAAAACGGCTCCCAACCTGTGAGGCTGAGGCTAACACATGCTTTCTCTAAGGTGTATTGAGACTAGTCACCAGTTCAGTACAATGACGGCTCAAAGAGCTCCGTGTGTACATATACTGTGAGCTTAACAAACAACATAAAATACACTGATCAGCCATAACATTAAAACCACCTCCGGGTTTCTACACTCACTGTCCATTTTATCAGCTCCACTTACCATATAGAAGAACTTTGTAGTTCTACAATTACTGACTGTAGTCCATCTGTTCCTCTACGTACCTTTTCAGCCTGCTTTCACCCTGTTCTTCAATGGTCAGGACCCCCACAGGACCACCACAGAGCAGGTATCATTGGGTGGTGGATCATTCTCAGCACTGCAGTGACACTGACATGGTGGTGGTGTGTTAGTGTGTGTTGTGCTGGTATGAGTGGATCAGACACAGCAGCGCTGATGGAGTCTATAGCACTTAGCAGGCGCCTTTATGCAACATGGTTTACTTTATTGACAGTGCACAATCTAAGCTATTGAAGGTTAACGGCTTTGCTCAAGGGTCCAACAGTGTCAACGTGGCAGCTATGGGGCTTGAACCAGCAGCCATTCTGATTACTTGTACGATATCTTAAACTCTATTCTACCACTGCATACCACTAACTAGGTAACAAGTCAGGACGCTTTCTCATTCTAGAACTCTCCACCCTGGGCATTCATTCATTCACTCATGGTCTGTTTTACTACCGCTTTATTTAATTCAGGGTCACAGAGGGTACAGTTCACCAGGAGAAAAGTAGGAAACACTGTGGACAGTCCATCACAGGACAAACACACACATTCACACACATATATTCACACTTAGGGCAATTTAATACCTCCATTTAACCTGTTTGCATGTCTTTTCACTGTGGGAGGAAACTGGAGCACCCGGGGGAAACCCATACAGACACAGAGAGAACGTGCAAACTCCACACTCCTGCTGGGAATCAAACCCAGGACCTTCTTGCTGTGAGATGACAGTGCTACCCACCGAGCCGTCGTGCCACCCTCCACCCTTTCAAAAAGGTCAAAAGCCCTCACAGAAGGTCCTGGGTTTGATTCCTTGGTGGAGCGGTCCTTTCTGTGTGGAGTTTGCATGTTTCCTCCCACAGTCTAAAGACATGCACGTGAGGTGAATTAGAGATAGAGAGAGATGAACTACCTGTTCTTGGGTAGTTAAAACTGGCTGTTGGTTATTGAGGGATTTCTACGCTTGATAAAGTGCTACAGTAAACAATCTGCAAATCTGACATCTCATTTCATATAGAAAGGAAACAACTTCCAACCGTAGGCGTGTTGAAACCCCCTCCTGAGTGCTCGACATCACTTTCCAGATAAGAAATCATGAGGTCATAACTCACAGCATCTACCAAACTCCATCATTTCTCACAGTTGTTTCCGTTGGCGCCGGCAGCCGAGCGTTCACACGTTACATCTGCTGTTTATTGTGTCACGCATTTCTGCAGCGTACCTGCAAAGGCTCAAATCTAAAAATCCTTTCAACCACTTTCACCCGGGTGCTAAGCTCTGATCCGCATCATTTACGCCCAAACCTCAGCAGCGTGGAGGGGGAACGTGCGGTGGAGTGCTTCCAAACACAAAGCTGTCAAATAATATTCACGTTCCTTTAACGTTTCTTGACGTTTTCAAGGAAAATACAAGTTTATTACTTAATTGCACGATTATGGTTTGCTGCCATATTTTTTAAGGAAAGATTGTGGGGGTCTTAAAAGGAACCAATCGCTCGACTGAGAATCACAAGCACTGCCGGGCCTGAACCATCCTGCCAAGAAAACCGTATGTGTTACATACCGCTGCTTGTCTTGGAAACAGATGCATGCATGCACATTTCTTCCTGCCAAAACCTTCTCACCCGCACCTGTAACCCAACCACTCAGCAAGACCCTCAAGGCTGTACTTTTTATTTAATTTTTTTTCTCTAGACTCTATTTCTCTCACATGTATTAAAGAAGGATGAAACTTTGGGTTTCCCGGCTCACATCTATGCAATCTAAGCCGAGCGAACTGCTGCCTAAACAAACACACCTCCAGCTGACCACGAACATGCTGGCTTTGTTCACTTACTGTTTACGGCCGCTATGCTTACTGTAGCGAGACCACCAAACAGCATTAACCCAGCGGTCGATTCACGTCACACTGCGGCCGAGAGTTGGCGCATCTTTGCCTCTTTCCATCTAGACAAACTGAATTAATGAGTACAGTTCTTCTGCAACAGATAATATGTATTCTGTTCTTAGTGGACGCACAGAAGTAGCTGTTTTTTTATAATAAATACTGGATTTTTATTGCCTTTAAGTCTTGGCTTCTGTAGGGAAAGCTCTGGTGGAAAAAATGCACTACACTACACTACATAACCAACATTACTAAACTTCCCAATAATCAACTTAATCTCTTATGTGTGGCTCAGTGGGTAGCACTGTCACCTCACAGCAAGAAGGTCCGATCCCCAGTTGGGGCGGTCCGGATCCTTTCTATGTGGAGTTTGCATGTTCTCCCCATGTCTGTGTGGGTCTCCTCCGGGGCTTTGGTTTCCTCCCACAGTCCAAAGACATGCAAGTGAGGTGAATTGGAGATACAAAATTGTCCATCACTCTGTTTGATATTAAACTTGTGAACTGATGAATCTTGAATAATGAGTAACTACCGTTCCTGTCATGAATGTAACCAAAGTGTAAAAGATGACATTAAAATCCTAATAAACAAACAAACAATAAGAAATTAAATTGCCCTAGATATGAGTGTCTGTGTGTTTGCCCTGTCTTGGACTGGCGACCTGTTTCGGGTGTCACCCAGTGAATTATACCCACCACGACCCTGATCAGGATAAAGCGGTGGGAAAACAGACAATAAATAAATGAATAACTATTCATTAGTTAGCAAATGTATAATTTTTTTTAAACCATGATATGCTAACATTGTTTATGTTCATCCTGGTGTAAAGGACTTGGCTGTAGATCTAATACTTGAGTTAAAAGAAGCATTACTACATTCCACTCTGGTAAGATAGAACACAGATCTATACACTCCACACAATCAACATGAGGTAAAGATTTAGCATTCAAGAACAGTCGATTTGTGGGTCTGGTTCAATGTCGTCTCCTTCAGTTTCAGGATCAGATTCTCGCTCCAACATATAGAGCTGGATACGCTGAGCAGATGCCGTTATTTATCTGCTGCCCTTTTCCATACAGCTCGACACATGTTGCTGGCACAGAAACAAAAACAGCTCGTTTAATAATAGGAAATAAAGAGAGGTTGGAAAGTAGTCACGTCAAAAATGAGTTATGACTGAACATTAAACCACTCCGAGTTTTCAAACAGACTGAAGGGAAAATAAAAAGCACCCTTATCAAGTTTAAATACACTGTATGGACAAAAGTATTGGGACACACTTTCTAATTCTTGAATCCATGTGTTTCACCATGACAGTTTTTAACATCTGTAATAAATCAGATATATAAAGGAAATTATGTGCTTCCAACTTTGAAGCAACAGCAGCTCTATAAAGACATGACGAAAAGCTCAATTTAAAGTAAAGAAACTCCAGTGACCTGCACAGAGACCCTGACATCAACCTCACTGAACAGCTCTGGAATGAACTGGAACATCAACTGAGGCTTTCTTGACCAACATCAGTGCCCAGCCATACAAATAGTCTTCTGTCTAAATGGGCACACAAGTCTTGTGAGAAGTCTTTTCAGAAGAGTGGCTCTTGTTATAGATCACATAAAGGTCACTTGGTGGACTCTATTTTAATAGTATTTGTTTTTGAAATATGATGTCCAACAAGCTCATGGTCAGGTGTCCAAATACTTTTGGCCATATAGTGTTTGAGAGACAGACATAAACATTCTAAAACTGACTGGGGGCTTTAAATACAAACCTACACATGAGAGAGAATCCAGTGCAGTTCAGGGGTCCAGCAGTGACTCTTTGGCTCTGCAGCCTTTGGCTCAATATAGCCTTCAAATAAGCAAGCGCACACCTTTTTTACTTTGTATAATCCAGCTTGGGAATATGGGGTCATATAGAAGCTGGGGTCAGGGTTCAGGGTCATCCATGATACGCCTCTCCAAGCAGAAAGGGGTCAAGGACGTTTAAGGTTTAAGAACCCGACACAGTAGCAGTTTTTTGGAGTCTCTATCCTCATATACTCAGTCTTTTTGTTCTATTTTATTTAAGCAATTTCTCCCAGTTTGGTGTGGTCAATTTGTCTCCCGCTGCTGGGGGATCCCTGATTGCAGTCGAGGTGGGTATATTTCTGCTCACGCCTCCTCCGACCCGATCGCAGCCCTTAGCGTAACCCTTTTTCACCTATGCATTCTGCACAGGCACCTCTCTATCTGCTAATCAGGGTCCTTACACAGCGTTTGAAGACCACACCCACATAGTCTGGTCATCCCGTCTAGCAGAAACGTCTGCTGCAGGCACTGCCAATTATGACCGCTGGATGGCGGCCAGCTGACCGGTGGCAACGCCGAGTTTCAAACCGAGGAGTTCAGAATCTCGGTGCTGGTGTGCTAGCGGAATATCTCGCTGCGCCACCTGGGTACCTATTTTCAGTCTTCTGATTGCAAGGTTAAAGTCTTTCCCCTCTCATTTTCGGAGTAGCTCTCTCTTCGTTATTTCTTCTTCATCTTCTTTGCTAAATACACTTTCCTTTATGCCCCACATATCAGCTGTTCTCTCCTCTCCCGGTTCTCACTCGCATTATCGGATACGAGCCCCTCACTTCCCCTGTATAAATGATTAAGCATGTCATTAGCGATAGCTGATACGACTGCAGCTCTGTAGCTCGAGGAAGTGATGGAAAGAGAAAAAGACAAGCTGTGTGATCATCGCTTACGGTACTGATCTCATCACTCCTGGTCTCTTCAACAGAGTGAGGAAGTGAGTGAACGTACACTGTTTACTCAGAACTATGAGGACACTTCTTGGATTCAGCTTATAAGTGTAAGGTTCTGTGGCGTCAGTGGTACTTACCACTCTTCCCTGATGTCACAGAGCCTTACAGAGCTCAGTAGAGGAAGGCCTTAAATAATAGGCCTTCCAATTAGGGCGAATTGCCTGCAGCTGTGGGCTGGCTTACTTAAGCCAGCTCTGCACAGCAGCGGGTGTCGCACCTTTTGTCTGCTTTTGTTTCTTTTGTTTGTTTTTTCAGTTCTCTGGTGGCAGCGCATCCACGCTTTTATAGGCCAGACGGTATCCCCTGGTGGCATGTGCCATTAGGGTGTGTAGACTGCAAGGTCGAGGTAACATCTTTATTTAGCCTATTGCTTTAGCGTGGTGCGACGCCGTGCAGCCCTCGTGCTGCCTTTTCTTTATTCGGTTAGCGTTAGCGGTGCTGCTAAACAGCAAGCGATAGCGCTTGCAGCCGTATCCGCATTAACCTCTCATCTTAAGTGGTCATTTGGTTTCGTAACCGCTGGATGGCGAGGCCGTTAAGTGTTCGGCTCTCGCGTCAACATCCCCGGTTCGAATCCGCACTTCTGAGGTTGTCTAACTGATTTGTTCTTTTCTTCTCTTTTCAGATCGGCGAACTTCATTAGCTGCAACCTTCAGCGAAGCCACGCCGATCGCGTTCTTCCCGTAGCCCACCGCCGTGCGGGGGGCTATTGATGTCCGGGAGTCCTTAACTCCCGTGTCATATTGCTGTAGTGCCTTAGCGCTTTCAGCTTGGTGGGTTAGTAACTGCCTGATGGTGATGCCGTCAAGCGCTCGGCTATAACGCCATTACCCGGTTTACACCCACCGCTTTATTCTCAGCGATAGTGGGATTAGTAACTGCCTGATGGTGATGCCGTCAAGCGCTCGGCTATAACGCCATTACCCGGTTCATACCCACCGCTTTATTTTCAGCGACAGTGGGATCAGTAACTGCCTGATGGTGATGCCGTCAAGCGCTCGGCTATAACGCCATTACCCGGTTCACACCCACCGCTTTATGTTTCAGCGCCTGTAGGTTCAGTAACTGCCTGATGGTGATGCCGTCAAGCGCTCGGCTATAACGCCATTACCCGGTTCATACCTAGCGCTTTATCTTCAGCGTCTACACACACCCCCTCACCCGCGCTACGTTAGCGCGGTGGCAACACAACCGCCGTGCATCGGCGCGACCCGGGTTCGCGCCTTGCATTAATCTTTGTTTTCCTTTTTCAGTTTTCGTTGCCTGCGTCGCCCAGCGGTCTCCAGCGGGGTTCATTATTGGTTTTGTTTTTGTTTTGTGTTTTGTGTTTAATTTTTCATTTAAAAAATAAAATTATTATTTAAGTTAATCTCCGCACTTGAGTCCTTACTCTCCCACGTGACAATAAGCACTGATTTCAAGTGTTTCAGGTTATAATGTTTTTATATGAAATAACTATATATGAAATAACATATATTTCATGGATTTGTACAGAAAAGAGCCACATTTCACGGCAGTCATTAAATTACACTCATAAATTGAATGATAGAATAAATGGAGGATATAATACACAACAACACAGCTACTTTAATAGTTCAATGTAAATCTAGAACATTCAGCGATGGTGCGAGGCTTCATGTTCAAAACGTGTTTATATATATATATATTTTTTTTTTGTTTATGCATTTTCTCCCTTTTCCTCCCGAATTTAGTGCGTCCAATTGCCCGACTGTGTCATGCTTCCTCTCCGCTAATGCCGATCCCCGCTCTGATTGAGGAAAACGAAGCTAACCCACGCCCCCTCCGACACGTGGTCAGCAGCCGTACACATCTTGTCACCTACACTAGACGAGACCAGCTGCGGATCAGCACTGTGTACAGAGAGACACACCCTGATCAACGCACTTCCTCCCTGCCCCTGTGCAGGCGCCATCAATCAGCCAGCAGAGGTCGTAGTGCATCAGTTATGAGAGAGTCCCTATCCGGCTTAATACCCCACCCCTATATGAACAACAGGCCAATCATTGTTTATGTGGCCGCTCAGCCCAGACGGCTGGCAGAGCTAAGACTCAATACGATATATTCGAGATCCCAGCTCTGGTGTGCTAGTGTGTGTTTTTACCGCTGTGCCACCTGAGTGGCCTCGTCCGTGTTTTGACCCTAACATGTCCACAGAATTGGTTGGTTGGTTGGTTGAGGTGTGTTTTTAGCTGCTTTAGACATCTTGGACATTTTGACTAAGCGTTTGCTAACTGAATTGCCGTAGGATTGCTAGGATGCCTAATAGTGCAAATTAATCAGTAAATGTGAGGCACTTGAATGCTACACAAATCCTTAAAGTTTAAATTTCACAACAAATTGCATATTACACAGGAAACGGCGCATTTAACGGTTTGTGACACAATATTAGCGGCCATTAATTAGGTAGGGCCTTAAAAATAAATAATATATTATATTTTTTCATAGGCACTTTTTTGTTCTAGCATCACTGTGCTGCTGTGCACAAAGCAGGGGAACATAAGACATAGTTTGATATACTGTATTTGTAGTGGATGATAATTCGGCTACATAATAGAACAGTGGAAGTTGGAGTTCTGTAGTATTGGTGATTATACCATGAATTGTGATCCAGTTCCACATCTATTGTCAAATTTTCTCTTTAAGAAAGTGCTTAGCTTGTGTTCCTTATTCAAACCTCAGTATGCTGGAACGTTTTCAGCTTTTATTAAACTTGAGTTCTCATTAACCTTGACATTACTTGTTCTTGTTTATCCCTAAAGCTTATAAGCCTTTATGGAACCACCAGCTCTGAGTTTTTATAGTCGTTGCAGAAGCTTCGGGCTGTTTAACATGTACATGAACTCAGTTGATGTAAAAACAGTACTGTTGATAGTAATTAACAGTGGCAAGATAATTAGTGTCCTTCATGCTTGATGGATGGCCAGTGACCTGAATTTACAGGCAGTGCTTGGTCATGCCTTGGGTTTGGACTAGACGTTGCTCGTGAAACTGTCCTCTGTCCAGTCACTGTTTTTACTCTTATGGTATTTGGCAGACGCACGTCCAGAGTGGCATAGAAGTTCCTGATGTTTAAACTTTATACTAGTCTGGTCCTGTGTGTAAAGATGCCAACACACTAAGGTAAAATTTCTCCTGCATCTGGAACAGCCCTGCCCTGAATCTTTTAATGACTTTCTGTGTTCAGAAGCCAGTGGAAATTAATCTGCAAATGGGGTGAAGGATCAGTTGTGAAGGTCTCATAAATTCAGCCAAAAGTGAGTCAGAATAGTCAAGTCTTGCCATGCCAGGAGACTGTGTTCTATTTTTTATGTTGTTGGGTGCTTGATTCACCATCCATACAGAATACAGGTTTTCAGTTTAAGAGCAAGATCAGGAATTTTCAACAGCTCAGACTGACTGAATTTCAGTGTTACCGTGTTTACATTAGAAGTCAAATTATGTGACACAGTTACCACATTATTAACTTTTAATCACACTTACTCCCAGTCAGTAATTGTAGAACTACAAAGTTCTTCTATATGGTAAGTGGAGCTGATAAAATGGACAGTGAGTATAGAAACAAGCAGGTGGTTTTAATGTTATGACTGATCGGTGTATTATACTATACTAAACTATACTATTCTATACTATATTGTATTATACTATACCACACTATACTATTATATACAATACTACACTAAACTGTACTATACTCTTCTATACTACACTACTGTATATTATTCTATACTGTTCTATACTATGCTATTCTCCACCATACTCTTCCAAACTATACTATACTGTACTCTTCTCTACTATACTATACTGTACTCGACTCTTCTATACTATACTATACTGTACTGTACTTGAGTCTACTCTTCTATACTGCACTGTACCCTACTATACTGTACTATACTGTACTCGTCTATACTATACTGTACTCTACTGGACTGTACTCTTCTATACTATACTGTACTATACTGTACTCTTCTATACTCTACTGTACTCTATTGTACTGTACTCTTCTATACTATACTGTACTCTACTGCACTGTACTCTTCTATACTATACTGTACTGTTCTCTTCTATACCATACTGTACTCTTCTATACTATGCTGTACTCTTCTACACTACGCTGTACTCTTCTATACTATACTGTACTATACTGTACTCTTCTATACTGTACTATACTGTACTGTACTATACTGTACTCTTCTATACTGCACTGTACTTGACTCTACTCTTCTATACTATAATGTACTGTTCTCTGCTATACCATACTGTACTCTTCTATACTACACTGTACTCTTCTATACTATACTGTACTATACTGTACTCTTATATATTACACTGTACTGTTCTCTTCTATACCATAATGTACTCTTTTATACTATACTGTACTATACTGTACTCTTCTATACTATACTGTACTGTACTCTTCTATACTATACTGTACTGTACTCTTCTATACTATACTGTACTATACTGTACTGTACTCTTCTATACTATACTGTACTGTACTCTTCTATACTATACTGTACTATACTGTACTGTACTCTTCTATACTATACTGTACTCTTCTATACTATACTATACTATACTATACTATACTATACTATACTGTACTGTACTGTACTATACTATACTATAGGTCTGATGCAGCCCATGTCACTGTAAGCACTTGTTGTTTTGTTTCAGTTAATAATTTAAATACATTGTGAATATAAGCTCTATTTATCATATGAAGTGTTTTAATGATGACGTTAGACTCCCCTGTAGGGGCTTCAGAGTAGAAAAGCAAAGCAGCCAACAGACTCTCAAGCCAAGAGTTTTGCCACATCTGTAATCAAACCAAATATAAGAGAAATTCCTGTATTTATCAGGTAAACAGCAGTTTGCTCACTGTAAGGTTAATGTAATGTATTATGTTTGAATAGATGCCAAATAAAATATGGGTAAAACTCTGCATATCCAGTATGACTTTAGCATAACAGCATAACTGTCATCAGTATAACTACTGTAGAGCTGCATGTCTGTCGGAACCTACGCATCAATTATATTTTTATGTGTACATGGTTTGTTTTGATTTGTCTGTGCATTCCACACATTGTGTGTTTGGGTTGGTTGTTCATGACAGATTGTAATTATTTCTTATTGGCGTCTGGTTCACCGTGTTATTAAAGATGGTCGGCGTTCTACCGTTTCATCGCCCGAGGGACGCATGATACCAGATAGCTGAAGAATTAAAGAACTCATTGAAAAGACATAAGTGTGATATTTTATAGGCAGAATAATACATCCGCTGGGAAGTGGGACTGTGGGAAATGACGGCTTAGACGCGTCAGAGAAAAGTGCAGACACTGCGATTTCTTTTCAATAAAATTTCAACAAAGAAAATGTATTAAACGAGATGGGGAAGGCCAGTTCAGTCTTATCCACCACTGACTGGTCCATACAGAACTGGAATAAAAGAACTTTAATGGTCTGGAATGCTGTGGATGAACCAAATTCCTTTTATTATCCTTGTCCAAGAATGGAAACTAGAAAATTGGATTTTGCATGTGTAGATTTGTTTTATTGTAATGCTTCAGTATCTGCTAGTTAAAGGCTTGGTTAAAGGTCAGCTCAGTCTTGTGGCTGTGGTTGTAATGGCCATACTGGGTTTTTCTCTGCAGTTGTGGCTTGTACTTTTCTGCTGTCTCTTGGTGGCTTAAACTTTGGCTTAGCCGTAGGCTAAGATTCATCTCACTAAAATTACTGCTCATATTAGCTAAGGCTAGTTAGCTGTTAACTGATGGTTTATCATTTACACTGATCAGCCATAACATTAAAACCACCTCCTTGTTTCTACACTCACTGTCCATTTTATCAGCTCCACTTACCATATAGAAGCACTTTGTAGTTTCACAATTACTGACTGTAGTCCATCTGTTTCTTTGCATGCTTTGTTGCCCCTCTTTCATGCTGTTCTTCAATGGTCAGGACCACCACAGACACAGCAGCGCTGCTGGAGTTTTTAAGCACCTCACAGTCACTGCTGGACTGAGAATAGTCCACCAACCACAAACATCCAGTCAACAGCGTCCCGTGGGCGGCATCCTGTGACCACTGATGAAGGTCTAGAAGATGACCGACTCAAACAGCAGCAATAGATGAGCGATTTTCTCTGACTTTACATCTACAAGGTGGACCAACTAGGTAGGAGAGTCTAATAGAGTGGACAGTGAGTGGACACGGTATTTAAAAACTCCAGCAGCGCTGCTGTGTCTGATCCACTCATTCCAGCACAACACACACTAACACACCACCACCATGTCAGTGTCACTGCAGTGCTGAGAATGAAAGAGGGCTAACAAAGCATGCAGAGAAACAGATGGACTACAGTCAGTAATTGTAGAACTACAAAGTGCTTCTATATGGTAAGTGGAGCTGATAAAATGGACAGTGTGCTTTTAAACTGATCCGAAGAGTTCCACATTCCCCGCTAACGTCAAATAGTCCCCAACAGAACGCTAGAACTGGAACTGTTTATATTATGACAGTTCTAAATCTGGAGACAATATTTTTAGTCGTCTCTTCATCCAGCTTGAATAGCTAATAGCGATGTAAGCGCTAACTGGACTGCAGATAAATGAGAAGCTGCTAGCGCTGAGCTAAAATCAATAGCCACCACTCAAGCCTCATCAGTGCAATTTAATAGCTCTTAAGGGATTGAGGCTCGGGGTCCGGTGTTACTCTGATCTGTCCTGACAGTGCAGTTCTCACACACACACACACACACACACACACACACACACTTTTTTATTTCCTCTCTATCATACACAAACTTTAGGTACTAGATAGATAATTTCTACATTTGAATTTGTAATAAATGTTACGATTATTTCAGTATTTTCCTGTTTTACCTGCATGGATCCACCCGTCCTGACCCACCTTTCCAGATCATTTATGTCCTGTCAGTGTCTATACGGTGTGTAAATTAACGTAAATGCCTCGGAGAGCCTCCCGCTGGTGTCAGACTTTTGTTTTGCAGGGCAAGTAAAGTGCAGCATTGACCTCATGAAAGAAATTTACTTTGAGTCGAGCGGTAACCTGCACTCATCCATCAAAATCATGCCGAGTGTCGATGCAGCGCCTGCGTCCTGCTGCGCCCCAGCACCATGATAACGAGACAGCACCGAACCAGATGTGTGCACGTCAGGGCCTAAAAGTCACTTTGTACAGAAGGGCTGAGTCTGGAAAAGGACTAAGGGCACCAGCTTGAGTTTTGGTCTTCATCTGTCATTGAATATCTTTGGCCAAATATAAATGTTTTTTTTTTTTTTTTTTTTCTCCTTTTTCTCCCCCTTTAGCACATCCAACTGTTCAATTAGCATCGTGCTTCCTCTCTGTCTATGCCGAACCCTGCCCTGACCGAGGAGATCAAAGCTAACCCATATCCCCTCCGAAACATGGGCAGCAGCCGGATGCATTTTTGCCACCCGCACATTGATGAGTTTGGCGCCACCTAGCGTTGAATGCGGAGAGACACACCCTAAGGGCACTCTTCCTCATCTCTGTGCAGGCGCCTCTAATCAGCCGGCAGAGGTCATAATCGCATTCTGACAGAGAGAGACCCACATCCGGTTCTTTGTCCCACCCCCCAACTGAGCAACGGGCCGATCGTTGCTCATACAGCCACTCAGCCTCGAACCGGGGAGGCAGAGCTGGATTCGAATGGGGATTGTAGGGGGGGGGATTGTGCTGGAGCCTATCCATATATGGCAATTCAGTGTCTCCAATTGACCTGACTCCACACAGAAAGGACCCAGACCTCCCCGTCTGGGGCTCGAACACAGAACCTTCTTGCTGTGAGGCGACAGTGCTACCCACCGAGCCACCCTGACGCCCCTACATATAATATAGCAAACTTTTTTATTTTTTTATTTTAGTGAGCTTTTAAAATGTTCAGACACTCTTTTCCTTACATTTTAATCTATTTTTATTTTATAAGCTTTATAGCAGAACATTGGACCATACTAATCTTTCTGTTCTTTGAGGGATGAGGGCAGTGGAGATCTACTTTGCAGTCTACATGTTGAAGGAGCTTGACTTCGTCCTGATGTTCATCAAACCACTCCTATCATTTTAGCAGTGGTATTATTAATAAAAAACACTATTTGCACCATAAGGTGCACCTATTCCTGTACTGTTACCTTAAATTTGTTGGCTGGTGTAACTGAGTAACTACCTGTCCTGTCATGAATGTTACCAAAGTGTAAAACATGACGTTAAAAACCTAATAAACAATCCCATATCCATATATGTCCAGGTCTCATAGTTAATACATGTTGTTAATTGTAATCAACCATGTCTGCATGGGTTTTCGTCCTGGTGTTCCGGTTTTCTTTGTCTTATACATGCAGAAGGTGAATTGGCTGCTCTGAACTGGCCCTAGCTGTGTGTAAGTAGGGTGACTCATTATAAATGCTACTTTATTAAATAGCAGGTGATTCATGAAGGTTTTCTTTTTATTGCTTATACCTTGTGATCTTGAAAGGCAAAGGTGGTAAGTATACGGTTGATTCATTTTTTTGTGTAGGTCATCACACTGGCACAGCTCCTGTCCCCGGAGTCATGTGACCGTGTTGTGTTGTTGTGACAGTATGTGGTACTCAGTGATAAAAAGCTTCTCTCTCACATTTTCCTCTCTTGCTTTTTTATTTGTAACATTTACGAGGGCAGACACACACCCTGCGGTGTAGCGGACGTTCTCGGGATTGGTTTACCCTGGTCACAGGAAGGTCACAGTCAGGATCGATGAGGGAAGAGAAATGGTGAGAGAGAGAGAGCGAGAGACAGCAGGAAATGCATCACAGCAGACCATGGCTTAAATTTAAGATGTACAAAAATACTGCAGTAAAATCAATTAATACTAGGGATGTAGCAATACACTCTACCCACGATGTGATGCGATTCACGATACTGGGTTCACGATACGATTTTTTCCAGATTTTTTTTTAACAAAATGAAATTGAACACAAATTATGACAAAGTTTCCTTTTATTATTTCTCTTTAAAATAAAATAAAATACTGTATTTGTCTATGTATTTTTATTTATCTAAATAATGAATGTCCTTTTATTTCTGAGGTAGGTACAGACTATGCAAAACAATGCTGCACATTTCTTTTTATGTGTAAAAAAAAAACTGAAATGAATTTAAAATAAATCCCACATTAAATAAATAAATGAATAATACAAATAAAGAAAGTATTCTTACATAAATAAATTTGGCTGGAAAATTCCGAACCTGGCAACCCTGTAGTGACGTAAACCAGGCGAGGTGAATAGCGCCAGTGCCCTCTGCTGTTTAAAGTAAATATCGATTTGAATCGTTACACATGTGAATCGATTTTTAACTGTCTTGTGGTGCATCGTTACATCCCTTATTAACACAGTTATTTAAATACACTGAAACTAAAATGATCTAGTTAACATTTTGTATAGATGTGTGAGGTACAGATTATTGGACATAAAGATTATTAGATGAATCTTTGTTCTAAAACTTCTTCCTATGTTTATTATTTTTATTTTCTTTTGCCCTGTCAAAAATATACGTGCAGCAACTTTGATTCATTATTTGGTGTTATAGAAAGTATAATGTGATTTAACGATGATTTAACGAATGATTACGATTGACTATAGGACATGTGGATATGCACTGATATTAATGATATTAATAAATACTTACTTTCTTATCCAATCAGGGTCACGGTGGGGGGTGCTGGAGCTTATCCCAGCTTTTCAGTGAGCGCAAGGCACATAGTAACACCCTGGATGGGGCGCCAGTCCATCGCAGGGCAAACACACACACCCAATCATCTATAGGGCAATTCAGTGTCTCCAATTAACCTGGCTGCATGTTTTTGGACTGTGGGAGGAAACCGGAGCTCCCGGAGGAAACCCACGCAGACACGGGGAGAACATGCAAACTCCACACAGAAAGGACCCGGACCGTCCCGCCTGGGGATCGAACAAAGGACCTTCTTGCTGTCAGGCGACAGTGCTACCCACCGAGCCACCGTGCATTTTTGTGGAGGGGGTGGTGACCCCACAATGGATCAGTGCTCGGTCCAGGGTGGACTCTTGCCTTGCCTTGATAGTAATCAAAACTGAAAAAGAGAACCGAAAATGCATCTGTGTGAGATGCAGATCGAGCAGAGTAAGCACGCCACTGCGCTGGGCTGAGCTGAGCTGGGCTGTGGATGAAATAAAAGTATACGTTTTATTAGAAACATTTGTCGTGCTAAGCAGAATTCATTTCCAATTACGTCTTCTGTATGCACACATACTCACTTCTGCATCGACTAGACAGAAGGATCAGTTTTTAAAGCTTATAAGTTGCAAATGCTGTTTATGAATAATAATTCATCCTCGCATGCATGGTGCCAGACAGGGATAACCAAAAAGATGTTACTCTCTGAAAAGTGACCTAGAAATTGTTTATCATCGCCGCTGCCGTTGGTTGGATCCTCGCTCAGACGGATGATGCATTACGGAATTCTTCACGAAATCAGAACCAGAAAACCACAGTGGTGTGAGAACACGTCGCCTCCTGAGACATCCATTGTGTTCATCGCGAGCGCTTGCCATCGACTGTATTGTAAGCACGAGTCCGTTTTAATTACGCACAGTTCCGCGTCCCATTTGGTGGAGACACGACACAGCTTATCCTGTTACGGTTTGCAAACAATGGATGCGTTTTGTAGGTTTGTTTGCCAGTTGGCCGTCTCGCGCGTCGACTCGAGAAGCCAGCAACCGTGGCTCATCATCAGAGCGGACGACAGATGGCCGAGCGGGAATAATCCAGTGGTCACCATTCGTACCTCATTTTAAAATTTCATCACATCGTTTATCAAGTGCGCATTACTGAAAACGTACAGCTAAAAATCTAAATAACGGAGGTTAATGCATTCCAGATATAGAGAATGGGATGAGTGAAATGGTATGAAACTATCAACTGAAAGCCAAGAATTTACATATTATATTCAGAGCTCGCTCATTCTAACCCAGAAATATTATTATACACCGATCAGCCATAACATTAAAACCACCTCCTTGTTTCTACACTCACTGTCCATTTTATCATATAGTAGCACTTTGTAGTTTTTAACCTGCTTTCACCCTGTTCTTCAATGGTCAGGACCCCCACAGGACCACCACAGAGCAGGTATTATTTAGGTGGTGGGTCATTCTCAGCACTGCAGTGACACTGACATGGTGGTGGTGTGTTAGTGTGTGTTGTGCTGGTTTAAGTGGATCAGACACAGCAGCACTGCTGGAGTTTTTAAATACTGTGTCCACTCACTGTCCACTCTACTAGACCCTCCTACCTAGTTGGTCCACCTTGTAGATGTAAAGTCAGAGACGATCGCTCATCTATTGCTGCTGTTTGAGTTGGTCATCTTCTAGACCTTCATCAGTGGTCACAGGACGCTGCCCACGGGGCGTTGTGGCTGGATATGTTTTTGGTTGGTGGACTATTCTCAGTCCAGCAGTGACAGTGAGGTGTTTAAAAACTCCATCATCGCTGCTGTGTCTGATCCACTCATACCAGCACAACACACACTAACACACCACCACCATGTCAGTGTCACTGCAGTGCTGAGAATGATCCACCACCCAAATAATACCTGCTCTGTGGTGGTCCTGTGGTGGACACCAGACCATGATCTTGTTGGATTTCTCATTCCAGAACCATGAGCATTTATTTGGAGTTCATCACCTCTCTTCTCTAAAAGCTTTCCACAAGATTTTGACATGTTTTTGTGGTGTTGGAATTTGTGCCCATTTAGTCAAAAGTAATCAGGCCCTGATCTGGGTGGGATGAGGAAGCCTGGAGTGTAAATGATATTCCAGTTCATCCCCATGGTGTGCAGTCCACTGGAATATCTTCACACCAGGCTTGACAAAACATGTTTTTCTGAACAGAAGTACAGTTCGACACGAGGACGAGGCCAAAACTGAACCGCAATGATGCAAAAAGCTGATCATTTTCTTACCGCGGACGTCTTAAAGCTGTAATTGCTGAGAACAAGTACTAATGGTGTTCATTTGTAGCAGCTGAAGATTTTATTCTCACACTCCATCGTGTTCTGTTTTTGCTCTGAGAACGTTTCACCTATTACACAAAAACAATCAAATTCAATTCACCTACACCGATCAGCCATAACATTAAAACCACCTCCTTGTTTCTACACTCACTGTCCATTTCATCAGCTCCACTTACCATATAGAAGCACTTTGTAGTTCTACAATTACTGACTGTAGTCCATCTGTTTCTTTGTATGCTTTGTTAACCCCCTTTCATGCTGTTCTTCAATGGTCAGGACCCCCACAGGACCACTACAGAGCAGGTATTATTTAGGTGGTGGATCATTCTCAGCACTGCAGTGACACTGACATGGTGGTGGTGTGTTAGTGTGTGTTGTGCTGGTATGAGTGGAACAGACACAGCAGCGCTGCTGAAGTTTTTACACCTCACTGTCACTGCTGGACTGAGCATAGTCCACCAACCAAAAATATCCACCCAACAGCGCCCCGTTGGCAGCGTCCAGTGACCACTGATGAAGGTCTAGAAGATGACCAACTCAAACAGCAGCAATAGATGAGCGATCGTCTCTGACTTTACATCTACAAGGTGGACCAGCTAGGTAGGAGTGTCTAATAGAGTGGACAGTGAGTGGACACGGTATTTAAATACTCCAGCAGCGCTGCTGTGTCTGATTCAGTCATACCAGCACAACACACACTAACACACCACCACCATGTCAGTGTCACTGCAGTGCTGAGAATGATCCACCACCTAAATAATACCTTCGCTGTGGTGGTCCTGTGGGGGTCCTGATCTTTGAAGAACAGGGTGAAAGGGGGCAAACAAAGTATGTAGAGAAACAGATAGACTGCAGTCAGTAATTGTAGAACTACAAAGTGCTTCTATATGGTAAGTGGATAACATGGACAGGAAATGGTTTTAATGTTCTGGCTGATCAGTGTATATCTCTCTCATGTTAAAACACAATGAATGTCACCCTGTACTACATTTAATTTAGTTGCTTAGTCCAGCACCATTGAACCATGTACACAATAAAGCAGGATGAACAGTGTCACATTGGAACACAGGGGGCTTTTTAATGTTTCTTTACTCTCTCTGTCCATTCTTCTTCCCTTCACACTGTTGTGATATCGGCGGATATTACACGTTTACCTCATGGGGTTTTGTTTATAAGATCTCATAGAAATATTAGCACCTCTAGATATTAGACTCTAGCTTGGATATCTTAGCCTGAAAGGAATGTTTTCTTTTCACAGAGGCGACATTTTTGTTAGTAGTTTAAACTCCTCTCAGCATGGCTGTAACAACCATTCACTTTTCTACATAATCACCTTCTGATGCATTTTTCCAGCGTTTTACCAACTTTTTAATGCCATCAGCAACAGATGTTTGTGGTTGTGCGTGTAGCCACTGATGCACCGCTGCTTTAACATCATCACATGAAAATCTTCTTCCCCTTAAAGCTTCTTTGAGCGTCCAAAAAGGTGTAAATCAGATGGAGCTAAATCTGGACTATAAGCATCTCTCAGTCTCTCAGACACGACCAGATTACTCCTCCACCCACCCTCACTGATTCCAACCAAAATATAAAAGTGTATGGACAGGTTGCCAGTCCATCACAGGGTAAACACACACACACACACACACACACACTTAAAGCTATTTTTAGTATCTTTAACTGGCCTGACTGCATGTCTTTGGACTGTGGGAGGAAACCAGAGCACCTGAAGCAAACCTACACAGACTCAGGAAAAACATAACTCCACACACAAAGGACCCTCAAAACCCAGTGGGGTAAGGAAACCTCGGACCTTCTTGCTGTCTTGCTGCACCCCTGTGTATACATAAACACATTATTTGCACATCACACACACATTTTTAAAGACAAGTGACCTACCACAAGTTTAAAAAAATATGTGTTTGACATGTAGGGGGAGGAAAAATTGTGTAGTGTGAACGAGGCATTATTTGCTTTTCAAGAGCGCCAAATACTGAGGAATTCAACTTACCAATCAAACTGTTTAATTGTCATACTGATTACATGTTGGTACAAAAAACAACATTGTACTAAATTTAAAAAATGTAGTAGCATTTTACTAGTGATCTCACAGTGTCAGCACCCACTGTAAGTCCACAATTTGGGGCTGTATATAAGAGTTTTATATTTAAATCCTTTTTAATACTCAGGCTGTGCCTGTGTTTAGTCTTAATATTTGATAATTGTACCATTTCAAATGTTATTTCATATCAATCATTGTTACAAATCTAATAAACATCCTCATCCTTATTTGCTTCCTCTACCCACAATAGCACACACTGTTTTATGTTTCTTCTATTAAGTGAAGAACTCCACATTCTCTGGTTTGTCAGAATTGTGCTCCGTTTGTTCTTCTTGGCCATGACCTTCCCTCTCTCAGCGTTTAGATCCTGCATTCTTTCCCCGGACTCGCCTGTTCCAGCAGCTCTAGTGCACAGATTCTTTATTCTTACTCTCCTGACTGTGTTCGCATTGCCAAGTGTCAAAGGGGAGCACGGCCGGCAGGATATGAGCTGACACACTTTTATGAAGTGCACTAATAAATGTCACTCAGCTTCAAATAACCGTCCTGACTGAGCTGGAAGGATGCATCTGTGTGGGGCCTGCTGCTCGGGTTCTGGTCCTGCAGGATGCTTTTTTTTAGGATTCCACCCACTTATTTAAAAAAGATGATGAAGTGACCCTGAGCCCCAGTGAATCCCAAATGCTGCTGTGAGGTCAGTGCCACTGGCTATGGGTTTTTGTCAACAATGCTAATGGAAGCTGTGGGGCTCAAGTTGAAGCACATTCCATATATCTAGTATAAAGGATTTGTTTACTGGATTGAAGGCACTGTGAGCAGTTACGGCTTTGTAGAAGAAATAAACTTTCTTCAATTTCCCAGGGTTACAGAGGTCTCTTTTATGGATTTATGGATTTATTGAGTTATGTTGGCTTTATGTTGAAGGTTGTTCCATCATCATACTTCACTGTTGGTTTTGTGTTTTGGGATCAAACACAACTATTTAAACTTTATGTATATAAATATTTATAAATACACTTCCATACATATATACATACACCGATCAGCCATAACATTAAAACCACCTCCTTGTTTCTACACTCACTGTCCATTTTATCAGCTCCACTTACCATATAGGAGCACTTTGTAGTTCTACAATTACTGACTGTAGTCCATCTGTTTCTCTACATACCTTTTTAGCCTGCTTTCACCCTGTTCTTCAATGGTCAGGACCCCCACAGGACCCCCACAGAGCAGGTATTATTTAGATGGTGGGTCATTCTCAGCACTGCAGTGACACTGACATGGTGGATCAGACACTGTGCTGCTGGAGTTTTTAAATACCGAGTCCACTCACTCAGTATTACCATTCACTCACTGTCCACTCTATTAGACACTCCTACCTAGTTGGTCCACCTTGTAGATGTAAAGTTAGAGACGATCGCTCATCTATTGCTGCTATTCTCAGTCCAGCAGTGACAGTGAGGTGCTTAAAAACTCCATCATCGCTGCTGTGTCTGATCCACTCTTACCAGCACAACACACACTAACTATCTATCTATGTCTGTCTGTCTATCTATATATAGGCAGTTGTAGCTTAGCGGTTAAGGTGCTAGATTAGTAATCATAAGGTTGCTGGTTCAAGCCCCAGCACTGCCAGGTTGCTGCTGTTTGGCCCTTGAGCAAGGTCCTTAACCCTCAATTGCTCAGAATGTGTATTGTCATGGTACTGTACGTTGCTTTGCATAAAGCAGCTGCTAAGTGCTAAAAATGTAAATCTATATTCCACGTTCAGCCCTTAACGGAACCCTTTTTCCACCCATGCACTCTGGACAGGTGCCTCTATCAGCCAGTCAGGGTCCTTACACAGTGTTTGAAGACCCCACCCACATATTCTGGTCATCCCTCCCTGCAGTCACTGCCAATTATGCCCGCTAGATGGCACCCAGCTGACTGGTGGCAATGCCGAGTTTCAAACCAAGGAGCTCAGAATCTCGGCGCTGGTGTGCTAGCGGATTATCCCGCTGTGCCTCTGAGCGCGTTTCTTGTTTAATAAAGTTCTCTGGTGGTAAATGAGAGCTGGTTTCAGCAATAAACTTCCATCTTTTAAACCTTGGCAAAAGACCACTGTTCCTTGTTTGTTTTAACTGAAGCGGTCAAACTAGTGCACTATTTATTGGGGCATGTATTGAGTCACAAGCTGTAGGCAATCAAAAGTATAAAAAAATGAGGAGGCCAAAAATCATACCAATGACTTCATAAAATATCCACACAGCCAAATTAATAATCTGTGTTTTAAAGAAATCCAAGACAAATTCAGTTTAATATTTAATATTTTAGTATTTTTAAACTTAGAAGTGTCTTTTAATTATTCAGTCAAAGAAAATAATTAAGAAATGCTTGTCCCTAATAAGTGTATGTAAACTTTTGACTTTAACTGTACCCCTGTTTACAGTCGGTCCATGATACAATCCAGGGGCAGATTGGTGGTGGAGTCAAACAGAAAATCCTGAAGACTTTTGACCAGGGCACAAAACTCGACTGGAATCGAGGCCACCGGCCAAACCACATTTAAACACGCGGCAGGAAACTCCACGATTCCAAACCCCCCATGCCCTCGCTAATGACCGAACTGAGGAACTCAGCAGAGAGACTAGAACAACCGGTGAGAAACTGTGGCTTTTCAAAAGCAATCAAAGTCAACTGAGAAAGGCATTCGATTAAGAAAGGCTCTGATTATGAAGTGATGCACTCTGGGTAGGCTAATGGGTTCGGGTTATGAGTGTGGGTCAGGATCACAGGTTAGCTTGTGAATTCGGGTTGTTCCATTATCACTGTGGAACTCTGGAGGGGCATTTGATTGAATCCAGATCTTTTATTACTCTGGTGGGGATTAGCCGGATTAACACTATGTGACCTGTGAGATGGGAATTAGGGTGAAAGTCAGGTCATGGGTAAAGCAGAGACAGGTGCTGGATCTCCTCCTGTATCACTCAGGGTTGTGTTTTATGTACAGCTCACCTAGCATCAGCTAAACTGTAAACCTTCGACTTGAAGTGCTTTTAAACTCAGAACTTTTGGTTCTTATGGTGAGCGAGATGAGGCGGATCATGTCAGAAGAAACGCCTCACTACATCCCAGTGTGTCTACATACATGTCATATCAACACTGGCCAATCTATTGAGCTGTGTACACTTTATGATCGTATATAATAGTAATAGGCGACACGGTGGTATTTTTTTATACTGTCCCAACTTTTTGGATTCGTGGTTGTAAGTTTAAAAAAATCCATGAAATTGGTCCATCAGCGGCATGGTGGCTCGGTGGGTAGCACTGTCGCTCTGGTTTCCTCCCACACTACGTGGTACAGTGGAAAGCGCTGTCACATCACAGCAAGAAGGTCCTGGGTTTGATTCCCCAGCTGGGCAGCCAGGATCCTTTCTGTGTGGAGTTGTATGTTCTCCCAGTGTCTGTGTGGGTTTTGTATGTTCTCCCAGTGTCTGTGTGGGTTTCGTCCAGGTGATTCGGTTTCCTCCTGCAAGTCCAAAGACAAGCAGTCAGGCCAATTGCTCTGTGTCCGGCGTGTTTCATGCCTTTTGAACAATGAATCTGACTCACCATGGCCCTGACCAGGATAAAGCAGTGGTAAAACAGACAATAACTGAATAAATGGATTAATTAATTATTAATAAATTAATAAATGGACTTAGTATGATTAGTTAAAGGTAATGGTTGTAGAGTTGCCACCTGGAAGCATCGGGTGCAGGACACCAGTCCATCACGGTGCACTGCACATTCTGCAGAACAAAATGACATCTGAACCACTTCATCACTTGGTGTCCTCTGTGCCCAAAAACTTCTTTTAAGTGTTGTGAGAAGCAATGGTGGTAAATGCTTTACCGTCCCAACTTTTTTTGGAATGTGTTGCAGGCCTTATTATAAGTTACAAGTTTAAAAAATGCCATGAAATTGGTCGATCGACGGTATGGTGGCTTGGTGGGTAGCACTGTCGCCTCACAGCAACAAGGTTTGATTCCCCAGCTGCACAGTCTGGGTCCTTTCTGTGTGGAGTTAGCATGTTTTCCCTGTGTCTGCGTGGGTTTCCTCCGAAAGCTCCGGTTTCCTCCCACAGTCCAAAACATGTTAAAATGCTAATGCATGTTAAAATCCTAATAAATAAATAAATCAGTCGAGCCATCCTGCACCTCTTTCTGAGACATTTCATTTGTTATACGTAGATCAAACCTGTCTGTTGCTGAACGTTTTTATTCTTTTTCTTCCTTCAGGTGTTTCCTTGTTCGTAGTACTTGGTGAAAATGGTCGCGTAATGTTGATAGCTGTGCAGCATGATGTATATTTACAGATTATCTTTCCACACCAGACTAAACAAAACATGTATGGAGGGATTATTAGATTATTAGAAAGTGAAAATAATGCCGGCGTGTCGGCACTCGTGTAGCTGCGTAATGTTAAACAGACTCCATTAACGTAGACGTGATTAATGCGCGTGCTAATGTTCCTACTTCAGCTCAGGTCATAACTATTAGAGAACAATAACACTCCTCTACTGTTTGCATGCTAAAGCGCTTCTCACGTGTTACTGCAACATTAATTATGTGTGGCGGATTAGAAACACCTGCATTAGAACTTGCTTCAGCAGGAACTTATACATCACCCAGGCCGACCGGTGTTGACTGCTAAGTCTGGACAATGTGTCGACGCTTGAGGTAGTTTTAGTTGAGTTCATGAACAGAGCCATTAATTTAAGAGCACAAGAGAGCGTTTCAGTCAGACGTGGAGGGTTAAATTATACAGAGCTTCCTTCATCAGAGGAATAAAAAGAAAAATAAACTTGATTAGTTTACTTCAATCTGTGGAGTAAATCTGGTGTGGTGTGTTTGTGGCAGTTGTAGCCTAGTGGCTAAGGTACTGGACTAGTAATTGAAAGGTCGCTGGTTCAAGCCCCACCACTGCCAGGTTGTCACTGTTGGGCCCTTGAGCAAGGTCCCTAACCCTCAGTTGCTTAGACTATATACTGTCACAGTACTGGAAGTCGCATTGGATAAAAGCGTCCGCTAAATGCTGAAAATGTAAATGTTTCCACATAAATATCCTTATTTCCCAAAGCACATGACGGTTCTGTTAGCTTTGTACCATAAATACAACACTGAAGCATTAAAAAAGAAAATAACATTTACATTTTCAGCAGACGCTTTTATCCAAAGTGACCTACAGTACTGTGGCAGTATATTGTCTAAGCAATTGAGGGTTGAGGGCCTTGCTCAAGGGCTCAACAGTGGAAACCTGGCAGTGATGGGGCTTGAACCAATGACAGTGGCTCAGTGGGTAGCACCGTCGCCTCACAGCAAGAAGGTCCTGGGTTCGATCCCCAGGTGGGGCGGTCCGGGTCCTTTCTGTGTGGAGTTTGCATGTTCTCCGTGTGTCTGTGTGGGTTTCCTCCGGGTGTTCCGGTTTCCTTCCACAGTCCAAAGATGTGCAAGTGAAGTGAACTGGAGATACTAAATTGTCCATGACTTTGTTCAATATAACCTTGTGATGTTTGATATAACCTGTTCCTGTCATGAATGTAACCAAAGTGTAAAACATGACGTTAAAATCTTAACAAACAAACAAACATTTCACAGACACTTTCATGTAGGACTTGATGTGATTGTTAACACCAGTGTTATTATATCTGAATCGTTCTGCTGATTTAGACGTGACTCAGAGCAGATTTTGTCGTCTGTTCTTTCTCCTTGTCTCAAAAAAATCCCACTTACTCGTCATAACAACCACAAAAATATTTAACTCGATTTCTGTGACATTTTAGACGACTGCTTGAGAATAAAACTCTGGTGGATGGATAGTGAAAATAGTTTTAGAGTTACATAAATGACTACAATGAGCAGAAAGTCTGGAGATCAGATCTGAATTGAGATAACAGGACTGTGACCGGGTTTATAATAGTACAGGAAACAACAGGGTACTCGCACGAGTGACGTCTGCCAGACACGATTGGCTGTGTCCGACGAAGGAAGGTCAAACAGGGTTTTCTCAGAATTTCTGTTGCTGGTCAAGGCACCACAAAAATATGTCTCTCTGTGGGAATCCACTGCTGGCTAATGACAAAGAAGCAGCCGGCTGGTTTTAGTTCTCAGCCTTCCTCAGCCAGTGAGGAGAGGGAACAAGCAGCATAGAAATTATAATAGCAAATTGGAAAGAGCTCAATTGGGAGAAAAAGGGGGGAAATTTCTACTGAATACTGGACAGAAGGTAGCTGGACTGAGATTAGTGATTTAGATTTCTGTTTAACAGAAGGTTGTTAGTTCAAGCCCCACCACTGCCAGGTTGCCACCGTTGGGTCAAGGTGACCAAGGCCCATTTTGGAATAAAAGCATCAGCTAAATGCCAGTGATGTCAATGTAAGCATGTAGGCACCATGTCAATACAAATTAAAAGTGGGGAAAAAAACATAACGTCATGAACATTAACCATTTTCTCAGATTTGTTGTTAAATGTCCATTATAGTCACATTTATACCCACATTAAAATACCCACATTTACACTTTTTTTCTATTTTTAGTACAGTTGGTTATAGAGGTAAATTTCATTGTCCGAATAATAAATGCAGCAGGATATTCTACTAGCACACCAGCGCCGAGATTCTGAACTCCTCGGTTAGAAACTCGCCGTTGCCACCGGTCGGCTGGGCACCATCTAGCGGGCATAATTGGCAGTGCCTACAGCAGACACGTTTCTGCAAGGGAGGGATGACCAGACTATGTGGGTGGGGTCTTCAAACGCTGTGTAAGGACCCTGATTAGCAGATAGAGAGGCGCCTGTGCAGGGTGCATGGGTGAAAAAGGGTTCCGCTAAGGGCTGAACGTGGGTCGGAGGAGGCATGAGCAGCAATATACCCACCTCGACTGCAATCAGGGATCCACCAGCAGCGGGAGACTACACTCAATTGGGGGAAAATAGGAGAAAATGCTTAAATAAAATTCTCATAAAGTCTTGTATGAGTTGAATGATAATTATGAATCAGTACCGCCATATTGATAAACAATATTTTATTCATAGATTACTCCATGCAACAATACTTTCGTAATGGGCCTGTCATAAAAAATTTGCCATTAACATGTACACATGACTAGATTTGGACTTATCTATGCTTGTCTATGCAGTTTGTTATGCAGCTTAGCTTCCAGAAGTTTCTACAGGTAAAGTTCAGATTTCTTCTCATGGTATATACAGTATAAAATGATGCTGTTGGTCTGTTAAACATTGAGTACTATTGTATAAATAGCTCTGAGAATTCAATAACACAGATTAGAGTGCATATGAAACACAACATCAGTGCAGTATAAGAGACGTTAAACGTCCACCCTTCCTGCAAATCACCAAAACCATCAGAACATGACAGGCGTCTCATAACACATTATCCTATCTGATGGTTGTCATATGTGTACACTGCGAGTCCAGGCCTCACGGGAATGGATCTGTATGGCCGAACGCCGCACTGTCGCATGCGAGATTCATTGAAGTCATTCTGCGAAAGGAAATTGTATCGGTGGCGTTTCTGACTCTTGTCCATGTGGTTTGGACCGAGACCAGCACATAAAGAGGTGAAACGGTCCAGATTGAAGACTTCTCCTCCTCCTTGAGTGACTTATGCACAACAACGTTAGGGATGATTAATACTGCTCCTGTTGAACTCTGGGAAATTTGGGGCCTTGCACAGGCTGGATTTTGGGGTTTTGTGGGTGACTAGGGTGGGGAGGAAAACCACTTCCCTTGCTTGTTAAGCGAGGCCATTAAAAGGTATTTTGCTCTGGCCGTAGCGGAGGCCCGTCGCACGTCATTGCTAGCATCTGTCAAAGGGTGTTTTTGGACCTCGACTGCGTTTCAACCAGCGTCTTCCGCTCTCTACCAGATGGGATCATATAGCTTTTGATGTTGGTTGGGAATGCTGGTGACAGTGACAGACAGCAGAAAACATCTACGTATATGCAGTGACTGTTGTATTAGCAAAACAGAACAAACCAAAGCTTGCACAGTATGTCCAGACTCAAAACTAACATACGCTTTTAAGGGACTACACGTTTATAGGCACTATACAATACATTTTAAGGGTCTATACGTCTTAGGGGACTATATAGTAAGTTTTACGGGACTGTACAGTACATTTTAAGGGACTACGTTTTAAGGGACTATATTATAAGTTTTAAGGGACTACGTTTTAAGGGACTATATAGTAAGTTTTAAGGGACTATATAGTAAGTTTTAAGGGACTGTACAGTACATTTTAAGGGACTATACGTTTTAAGGGACTATATAGTAAGTTTTAAGGGACTGTATAGTAAGTTTTAAGGGACTATATAGTAAGTTTTAAGGGACTGTACAGTACATTTTAAGGGACTATACATTTTAAGGGACTATATAGTAAGTTTTAAGGGACTATATAGTAAGTTTTAAGGGACTTATAATTAAAATCAAGCTAGAATTAAGCTTTGGGAATGACATTTTTGAACAATTCAGCCTGAATAAAGCCTTTCAGCAAGAAGGTCTTGGGTTTGATTCCCAGGTGGAGAGGTTCGGGTCCATTCTGTTTTGAGGTCCATTTTGGGTTTCCTCTGGGTGCTCTGTTTTCCTCCCACAGTTCAAAGATGTGCAGTCCTGTCAATTCAAGCTACTTAAATTGCCCTGAATATGTGTGTGATTGTGTGTGTGTGTGTTTCCTACCTTTTGCCCAGTGAATTGCACCCACTGCAACCCTGACCAGGAACGAGCAGTAGTAAAACAATGACAATAAATTAATGATTAAAAATGGACAACAGCCAAGAGTTGTGCAATACTGATCAAGCCATCTCAGCTTAATCTGGGCGGTCACATGGTATTCAGATTAACTAATCCAAACGTCAGGAAGATTAGCATGCTAACGTATATACGTCATCCAACTGCTAGTATTTCCACTTTAAAAACTGAAATGAATTTTTCCCAGAGCTCATTTATCACAGATGAGAAGCAGCTCTTCTGTTATTTCCATTCCAGGTTTTAACAGAAAGGACGTAACACAGTCGATCAAAATAGAAACGTCGAGGTGAAATGACAAATCCCACACCGAGCTCGCAGGACAGTCGAGGTGTCGCATTAACATCAGTCCTCGTGGAGACGTGACAACCTGACGTGACGTCAGCGGCTAGGACTTTTCGGATGCGTCAGATTTGGGTGGTCAGAGTGGGAAGTGGTGACCGGGGCCTTGATTAGAAAACCAGTGTGTGTCTAATTAATAAAGGATTAGCCATACTGTCCTCACTTTGCTCCCTCCTCTGGTTTTATCCACTTCAGCACTCAGGAGGAATCTGACCACGTCCTGCGTGATGTTCCGTAGGTCGAGTTGTCAGGTCAGAGATGGTTGTGAAATAGGAGAAAGGAAAAATGGTTTCCAAGAAATATTAGATCCATAAGCTTGCGAGGAACGAAATATTCCATTATAATTTATAATATGAGGTAAAGTTTCCAATCAGGGAAAGTTAAAATCAGGGTCAGTAATCGTGTCAGCAATGTGCACGGGTCAAGTAATAAACGAAACACTATAATAAAACACTACATGGGTCAAATGTTTATGGGCACCCTGGACATTCATCTTCATATATTTTTATTGAATTTCTTATTGTACTTACACTGATCAGCCATAACATTAAAACCACCTCCTTGTTTCTACACTCACTGTCCATTTTATCAGCTCCACTTACCATATAGAAGCACTTTGTAGTTCTACAATTACTGACTGTAGTCCATCTGCATGAAAGGGGGCTAACAAAGCATGTAGAGAAACAGATGGACTACAGTCAATAATTGTAGAACTGCAAAGTGCTCCTATATGGTAAGTGGAGCTGATAAAATGAGTGTAGAAACAAGGAGGTGGTTTTAATGTTATGGCTTATCGGTGTATATTTACAATAATAAAGAAGGTCAGCAGCACAGCCAGTTCTTTGCCCTTTAACCCAAATGAAAACTGCTATAGAAAAGAAGAAAGGATGTAATATAATAGTGATGTGAGGAAGGAACTAGCGTATGTTTGGTCACCTACACCGTTACAGCCCTTCTCTTTTCTGGCAGGCTATAATTTTACTTAAATCTCTATTTCCTCCTCTTGGAGCTCTGTTTTCTTCTCTACATCATTGCATTTTGGCTGCTCTATATAAACAGCGCTCTGTTCATTAATTAGTTCCACTCGCGTGTGCCAACTTCCTTTCGTCTAAATTGCTTCGTTTTTCTTTCTTCCTCCCCGGTGTACCGCCAAAGCTCTGCCAACTCTGATCAGAGCGCTGTGGCGGACGGGGTGGGGAGGGAAAACGAGCGAGGGATGAAATGAAGGAAGGACAGTGACGCAGAGGAACTGAAGTAGGCCGTTAATCCTGCGGGCGCACCGATGATGAAGACAACGTTAGATGAATGAAGAGCCCTGTAGGAATGAGCTCATGCCCAAACACCAGCCTTGGCGCTCATGCCGTCCATCCCTGGTTGTCTGTAAATTAATCACACGCGGCGACACATCCATCACGGGTTTAAATCTCCTCCAGCTGTCTTCATCAAGCCATCAGATCATCTACAGATTTACCGTAGAGTCTTAAATAATCGCCAGTGACAGTGTGCCCACGTTACAGCAACTTCCACTCCTGAAATATATCAGTCATGTGAGTACATGCATGGTATCGTTACAGTGGTGATCCAGCAGCTCGTCAGGATTTTTTAATCTTTAATTTTATATCAATTATAGGTCTGTATATAATTTTTTGCCATTTTTAAGCTTACAATTTAATGTTATAGAGGAATAATGTAGCATCAATCAATCTGCTTTTCATTCATTATGTTTTTAATATGTGTATTTACCACAGACTATATAAAAATTATAAAGATATAAACACTGATCAGCCATAACATTAAAACCACCTCCTTGTTTCTACACTCACTGTCCATTTTATCAGCTCCACTTACCATAAAGAAGCACTTTGTACTTCAACAATTACTGACTGTAGTCCATCTGTTTCTCCACATACTTTTTAGCCTGCTTTCATCATGTTCTTCAATGGTCAGGACCCCCACAGGACCACCACAGAGCAGGTATTATTTAGGTGGTGGATCATTCTCAGCACTGCAGTGACACTGACATGGTGGTGGTGTGTTAGTGTGTGTTGTGCTGGTATGAGTGGATCAGACACAGCAGTGCTGCTGGAGTTTTTAAATACCGTGTCCACTCACTGTCCACTCTATTACACACTCCTACCTAGTTGGTCCACCTTGTAGATGTAAAGTCAGAGACGATCGCTCATCTATTGCTGCTGTTTGAGTTGGTCGTTCTAGACCTTCACAGAGGTCACAGGACGCTGCCCATGGGGCACTGTTGGCTGGATATTTTTGGTTGGTGGACTATTCTCAGTCCAGCAGTGACACTGAGGTGTTTAAAAGCAGCGCTGCTGTGTCTGATCCACTCATACCAGCACAACACACACTAACACACCACCACCATGTCAGTGTCACTGCAGTGCTGAGAATGATCCACCACCTAAATAATACCTGCTCTGTGGTGGTCCTGAGAGAGTCCTGACCATTGAAGAACAGCATGAAAGGAGACTAATAAAGCATGTAGAGAAACAGATGGACTACAGTCAGTAGTTGTAGAACTACAAAGTGCTTCTATATGGTAAGTGGAGCTGATAAAATGGACAGTGAGTGTAGAAACAAGGAGGTGGTTTTAATGTTATGGCTGATCAGTGTATATGGACTACACAGAAATAAAGAAAACAAATGAATTAAACAGTCAAGAAAAAACACCACTTCTACTGTAAAATGTGGTGGTGGTAGCATCATGTTAAATACACGCTACTCAGCAGCCTGGCAGTCTGGTCAGGATTGATGATAAAATAAAGTGTGCAAAGTACAGAGATGGATGAGACTTTATGAATTTATAAATGAAGAATTTATGATTGGCAAGTGTACAGAGCAACAGATGGACTACAGTCAGTAACTGTATACACATGTTTATGTGTATAAAATAATCAGTGATTGTGCGCACCTACAACAACAGCAGTGTTTTCTGAGTGTAGTGGAATGGGTCAGTATTATTGTGTGTGATTTGATATAAAACTGATATAATCCTTTTAAAAAAGAAGAACTAAAATGAGGAGCTGTACCGCAGTAAAACTGTACAGCCGTGGTGTTTTGGATCTGGGGTCAATTCCCCTCTAATGCTCCTCAAATCTGCCTGAGTTTTTGGGATTGTAATAAGCTGACAGAGAGGGTGGAGGATTACGGGATCAAAAGGCAAACGCTGTAATCCTCCCATTATGACCCATGATAGCACTATAAATGACAACACAGTGTAAGTTTTGCAGCTCTTTAAACTAGCTGGGAAGCCACTGAGGGACTCGGCACTAGAGGACAGAGGCGGTACAGCTTGTTCAGTAGAGGGACCGAATTCACTCACTCCGCCCTCATCCTAAATCTCTTCTTTATTTTACTCTGATCATCTCTGCGCAATAATTTACAAAAACTTACTGAAACAAGTGAGATCAGCATTCCAGAGATAAACACTGATCATATCATTAAAACCACCTCCTTGTTTCTACACTCACTGTCCATTTTATCAGCTCCACTTACCATATAGAAGCACTTTGTAGTTCTACAATTACTGACTGTAGTCCATCTGTTTCTCTGCATGCTTTTTACCCTCCTTTTCATGCTGTTCTTCAATGGTCAGGACCGCCACAGGACCACCACAGAGCAGGTATTATTTAGGTGGTGGATCATTTTCAGCACTGCAGTGACACTGACATGGTGGTAGTGTGTTAGTGTGTGTTGTGCTGGTATGAGTGGATCAGACACAGCAGCGCTGCTGGAGTTTTTAAATACCATGTCCACTCACTGTCCACTCTATTAGACACTCCTACCTAGTTGGTCCACCTTGTAGATGTAAAGTCAGAGACGATCGCTCATCTATTGCTGCTGTTTGAGTCGGTCATCTTCTAGACCTTCATCAGTGGTCACAGGACGCTGTCCACGGGGCGCTGTTGGCTGGATATTTTTGGTTGGTGGACTATTCTCAGTCCAGCAGTGACAGTGAGGTGTTTAAAAACTCCAGTAGTGCTGCTGTGTCTGATCCACTCATACCAGCACAACACACACTAACACACCACCACCATGTCAGTGTCACTGCAGTGCTGAGAATGATCCACCACCTAAATAATACCTGCTCTGTGGTGGTCCTGTGGGGGTCCTGACCATTGAAGAACAGGGTGAAAGCAGGCTAAAAAGTTATGCAGAGAAACAGATGGACTACAGTCAGTAATTGTAGAACTACAAAGTGTTTCTATATGGTAAGTGGAGCTGATAAAATGGACAGTGAGTGTAGAAACAAGGAGGTGGTTTTAATGCTATGGCTGACCGATGTATATATATTTTTTCCAGCAGCGTTTTTTTTGTGCCACGTTTGACTGTAACAGATTGTGATTGATTTTGTAAACAATTGGGTTTGCACTTCCAGAGCCCTTGGGATTTCTGAAAGGCCTCCAAAACAGGAAGTGGTGCTGAGGTTGAACTTGGGAGCCCGCAAGAAAAAAAGCAGCTGCACTTGGTTCCCAAATGCTTTTCTGATGGATTTACACGCAACATATGAGTGGAAAGAGGACAGAGTGAGGGCATGGACAGTTTATTTTAGATTCCTGGATGTGACCTGGTGTTCAGTCTAGACCACAGTTCAGATGGACAGAGGAATGGCAGGAAGGGCAACTGGAAGCCACAGAGTCGCGTGTCAGAAAGGCAGAAATGAAATACAGTCAGGATGATTGGTGAAAGGAGCGAGGAATGGGTGCAGTGCTGGATTAGATCCTGAACTCTTGGTTGCTACTGTATCAATAGCTGGAAAGTATTAACCGTGGGTCATGTAGCAAACCACGAGCCCAGGTCCTGACCATGACAACACCAATGTGCAGGGCACTGCTTCGTCCAGGTTTAAAAGAAGCAGCCAACACACAGACCAGAACTTCATCCATGCCAGACGGTCTTCATACAGTCTCCCTCTGTGCTCAGCAGCTCCAGGATGATTGGTACAGGACTGGTTTGGGGGTGGAACGTGCGCTCCACAGTGGGTCACACCACCTCGTTAGTTCAGTGCACCACAGCAATCTGTTATTTCTGGATTCCAGCATTTCAGCACCCTGCACCCCCATTTATAACCCCCCTCCCAGAGCCTGAACGTAGATCACAGGTCTCAGGTAAGGTGTGTAAACACTCAATCATATTACGTAGTGGAGGCTTAAGGCATTAAAATAGTAAAACAATACACTATAGGGACAAAAATATTGGGACACCTGACCATGAGCTTGTTAATGAACTATTTTGTGAGAAGATGGTGTTACTGCTGCAGAGGGAGTTTTTGCATTTTACACCACAAAGCATCACTACAGCTACAGATCAATAAACTGCAGCTCATCTGTCTTGTTAAAAAGGCTTTCCCTGATTCTGAAACAGCATAAATAGCTCTACTGATGAATTATTTTATTTGTTGTTTTTATTGTTTAGGGCCAAACGCTAAAGGCATGTGTTAATTGTCTTGTTAAAGAGTAGCTGCTTATTTAGTTGCATTATAGATAGATAGATAGATAGATAGATAGATAGATAGATAGATAGATAGATAGATAGATAGATAGATAGATAGATAGACAGATAGACAGAAATATAGATAGATAGATAGATAGATAGATAGATAGATAGATAGATAGATAGATAGATAGATAGATAGATAGATAGATAGATAGATAGATAGACAGACAGATAGATAGACAGATAGATAGATAGATAGATAGATAGATAGATAGATAGATAGATAGATAGATAGATAGATAGATAGATAGATAGATAGATAGATAGATAGATTATATGGTTATGGTTCAGATTAAATATAGATTATAGATTATAGATTTATATATTAAATATAAAGTGATGTGATGAGTATTGCACATTGAATTGGGCCAACAGCCATATCTATATATACAGTACATCAACATACATATGCATGTGTATGAATATACTTAAGTACACATATATACATGTATATACACATACATACATGGCTACATGTAGTGCCCTCAGTTTTTAGTGATCACCCGCTGTCCTCGAATGCTGGAGTTATAGAGCCTAATGGCTCTGGGGACAAAGGACTTTTTAATCTGTCCGTTGAGCAGCTCAGTGACAGCAGTCTGTTACTGAACATACTCCTCTGTTTTATAATAGCAGTGTGCAGGGGGTGGTTCACATTGTCCATGATGGAGTGAAGTTTGCTTATAGGTTCCTTCTGTCAGCCACAGTCACCAGAGATTCCAGTTCATTTCATTTCTGAAATTTTCAAACCCCTAACCCATCCACCCCTGCCAGAACCAAACCTACCAACCCAGTTAACATTACTAAAGAACTTAATACTTCCATTCAGACCAGCATTAGCCTCCAGTAACTCCAGTGCAAAACTAAAGATCACATCAGACATTCAGCAAGCCATGGTGGATTAGCTTGGTTTTATGTAAGTAGAAACCAAACAGTTAATGTCATGTTTACTTTTAAAAAGTTAAATCACCATTTAAATCCAGATAACTATTTGTGGACAGTGAGCTTCTGTCCGTGTCCTGATCTGGAGATTTCACCTCTCAGTTATGCTCTGCTTTTCCTGAGAACAGGGAGGCTTTTTTCCCACCACAATTACAGACCTGCCACTCATGCTGCTGATTGATGACCTCTGGTTATGGCTAGGCATTACCCATGATGCTTAGCTGCATCCTGCCTGTGGGTTTAGATCTGAACACCACTTCTATAGAGAGTGTGTCTGAGATGGATACAGAAGGAACAGCCGGGTTAACTCTTGACGCCCAGGCTGATCATGCTGCAGACTGTCTGACTGATGAGCCACGACACGATGTGGGTTGTGGATTAAATTCAACATGCTGCACAGCATCATGGGTCATTTGGAACTAGGTTAAATCCCAGCTTATAGTGAGATTAGGAGTTCTTCACATATTCATTTGGGTATTCCAGTTCTTATCGCCTTTCAAAACATGGCAGTAAGTGGACAAGCAAATCTAAATTGGCCCCAGGTATAGAAGCTCCAGATGTTGGGTGATGTTGTTCTCTTCATGGATTTTCTCTGGGTGCTCTAGTTTCTTTCCACTTTCCCAAGTAAGTGTGTTGGCTGCTCTAAATTGTCCTTTGACTAAAGTGAGTCAATGAATTAGTGGTTTTGGGGAAATTGGTTAAGCTGAGCACATATGGACTACCCCGGGATACTTATCTATCTATCTATCTATCTATCTATCTATCATCCATCCATCCATCCATCCATCCATCCATCCATCCATCCATCCATCCATCCATCCATCCATCCATCCATCCATCCATCCATCCATCCATCTATCTATCTATCTATCTATCTATCTATCTATCTATCTATCTATCTATCTATCTATCTATCCATCTATCTATCTACTTTTAACAACAACTGTCTATATTCATCACCTATTCAGCACCTTTTTTACTATGTTTGTGACCCACCCATAAAGATCAGTGAACCAGGTTTGGGTCTGACCCCACCAGTCGATAAACACTGGTCTAGTAAAGCTTCCTCAGGAAAAATCTCTAGCAAGCTATATGTACCATATGAACAGCGGAAAACATTTGAGACACTTTTCAGCAACCATCCTGGTAGCTCACCAAGCCAGCCTTCAGATTTGATGTATTATGGAGAATGGAATTTGTGTGATGAGCTGTAGCCTTCCTGAGATTTAATGGACTCTCTCCACAGGTCCCCTGCCCCCCCGAACAGGCACATAAAACGCTTAAAATGTGTCTTTCCAGTAAGTCATCAAGCCCTGACCCTGTTCTGACCATGCTGTACTGTGTGATTCATGTGATTACAGCCTTGGTACGATGAATTATTCAAATTCCTGCGTGGACAGACTCTGTGACCCAACACCTGAGACGTGCATATCACAGAACACAGGAGAGCTATAAATGACACGAGTGTTTGACTTTGTACCTATAGGGTTTCATTTAGAAAGCGTTTGTCCAGCCTGGTGTTAAACTACACCCAAAAAAACAAAACACTACAGGTCATGTGTGCTGGTGAAATAAGTGTCACCTATTTTACATGTGAGGTTTTAGTCTTACCAATTTAGTCATTAACCAATTGACATTTGTTTATTGGGTCTCCCATTTCACATAACAGCCATCAGTCAGTGAAAGGTAAAGGCTTGTACATGCTTTTAACACAACACTGACTGCATTGTTAAGAGCAGTTTATGCGTCCGTTGTTTATCAACATGCTTGAAGGCGGCCTGTACCCCTTCCTGTCCAGTTGCAGTTACAAAATCTGCCATCAAGCAAAGCCACTTAACTCTCAGCTCCTGGCCATAAACCGCTTGCAGTGCAATTAAGGCATCAAGTTTCCAACTCAAAACCACTTCAAACCATGTAAACACTGTAAACCTGTTTGTAATTTCTAATCAAGTTTGTTTTTAGGTAATCAGTTACAGTAAGCTTGTTTATATTAGATCTTCTGTACTGCAATACGAACAATCAGCTCCTAGTCTTAGCAAAGAAGTGTTTTTAACCATGGCAAAACCAGACATGACGGGAGGTTTATTGTAGATGCTTCATTCACCTCTTTTGTAGCACAACTTTGATATTTTAAAACCAGCACCACTCCATCAGTGGAATGTCCAGACCAAACAAGCACAACTAATACCAGGCGGTCACTGAAGTTGTGGGATTTTGAGCATTGCTAAAAAGTACAGTTACATAACAGAGATGTTCTTGGTCATCTCTTTAATTAAATTGTTATTCTATTTTTTATCACATGCTTGTGAGACATCTTTGATGATGTAGATGATGTTTGGGTTATGAATACTAATCGAGAAAACACTGTACTCAACAAAAATCACTAGCAAACAATGAAATGCATGAAATCTGAGGAGGGGGGAAGATGACCACAACACCTACAAGACCCGGTGCAACCCTGACCAAGATAAAGTGCTTCATAGTAATGAAAAATTATTATTGTTGTTATTAATATTATTATTTAAATAGATTATAAAATAATCTGCAGATGATTTACCTATTGTAGGTTTACCAGTAGTTTCATTTTTCTATGAGACACTTTATCAATGTGATATAAAATTCCTACGCTCAAGAAATTCACCAGATCATCCAACAGCTCAGTATATTATATTGTATGCAAATAATCTAAAATGCTAAAAGTGAAATTCAGCCTGACTATTAAAAATATCACTCATGACCAAAATGGGTTTAAAAATATCTGGCAACCCTGATTTTATTTGTTATGTATGTTTATGCTGGACATCTGTGATTGTGCTGTTTTGATTTAAATGGAAATAAAAGTAATTTTATTTAATCTTTTTTGCTCAATTTAAAGCTTCAGTAAAGTAACTTGTAGAAATATGTTCTGTCAGCACTGTGAGTTTAGTATCAGCTGTTCTGAGCATCCACACACTGAATAAATACGTTTGTCATACGGAGCATCAACACACATTCACAAATTCTTTAGGGTGGTGGTGACAGAAACAGCTCAGAAATAAGTCTAAAAAGACAATTTTGCACATCAAATGTTGTTAATGATCCAAACCAGTCTGGTGTCTGAACTTTGCTCTTCTGTTTCAGCACTAAACCTACACGTGATGAAAGTTTGTCCGAGTGAAAATCATCTTCAGTCGTACATTTTATCCTCTCACAAATCTAAACCTTTCAGCAGCAGAAAACCCAAACTCCTAGTTCTATTAGCTTTAAGCCTGTGCACCTGTTTGGAAAGTCCTGAAAGTGAGCAGCACAAGTACAGGATACACAAAGCCACATGTGTAGATGAGTTTTGGTATGCAGATGTGTATGTGTGTGTGAGTTTTACTCTAGGATGTAACTTAACGCCGTTTTGAGTATTTTGTGGTTCTCTGTTGGCATTGTGTAAATGAGACACACATGATGGATTTTGGAAGAGTTCATGCTTCTCTACCCATAATACCCAGTGAGGGGAAACACGTATATAACAACTTTTATTTTAGTGCACATATTCACTTCATATATACACACAAAAAAAATCACCATAAATATCCAGTTACTCATAACATGCCTTCTGCTTCAACTATGTGTGCATATGTCTTCAACACAATGCAGTCAGTTTATTAGATCAAGTGATAAAAACTATGTACACTATATATAAAAGTGGTTTAAAATCTAAAGACATTGATTAAAATAGTTTAGGGATGGACTTCTCTGTAACTTTCCCTTTTCTCTTTTCAAAGCTTCCTTCTCTCACATGTGCTAATCCTACCCGATCAATTCCTGCTCCATCAATCTCTGCATTATTCTCATCCATTATGATTTCATTTAGTCACAAGATAGGCTCAGCTTTCAGTTCCGATGAGGATCCTGCTGTATACTGCTTCACCGAGCACATTTACACCCTGCACAGATAACTGAACCTCACAGACACGTGCTGTTAATACAGTGACCTGCTTCAGCTTTTACACTTACTTACCATAAATATAATCATTTATTTAGATAATGTTCCCCCTACCCTAAATGTAGTCGATTACTCACAACATTTTTGGTGTCTGAAATGCTGAAGTTGGGTTTGTGAACTGAAGAAAGACTTTCTCACCCAAAATCTTACAATGTATACAAAGTATTCAGCCCTAAATAATTTATTATATTTTATTGTGTCCAAGTGCTTGTTTCAAACATGCGAACCCTTCAAAAAAACAAAAAGTTGGGACAAAAAGGAAAATAAAAAATAAAAACAGACAACAATAATTTGCAAATACTTAATACTCTTAATAATAAGAGTATAAAGACTGAATATTTAATTGCAACATCATTGTAAATTTGAAAATGCTGTCAGCTGCCCAGCACAAAGTGGGGGTCACCATGAATTTCAGTCCAGTTCCTTTCCCTTCCCTTACAGTCTTTATTTATTACAGTTCACTTCACTATAGTCACTAAGTCTTTTAATAATATTATGGACTGTTGATGGTAAATCCCTAAATCCATTGCTATCATCTAAAACTGTTAAACTGTTTGCAAACTGTTCAGTGATTTGCTGCAAAGTGGTTAAGCTTACTTGAATGTAGGAAACAGAAAAGGAAATAGTGCTATTTAAAAATATATTCACTTTCTTAGCTTTAATCTCATGCAACATCAATAGTGCAATAGTGATAAGCTGTGTAAATAATTTTAACAGTGTGAATTAACAGTTCCATCAGGCTTTACAGACAGGGTTTTGGATGTGACTTCCATTACTCTGGTTTCTAGTCACTCTAGTGCAAAATGATAGAAGCAGATGTTGGACACCTAACATCTCTTGCCTAATAAAATGCATCTGAAGTACCTGGTAAATTCTGTAAATTCTTTTTTTTGTTTAAAAGCATTTCTTTAACGTCTCAGCATTTTGCTGAATACTCGTCCAGTCTTTTAATACAATCTAAAACCAGGTCAACCTCAAACTATACACCTCCTCCATTTAGTAAAATACTGCGCTAAGACTGGAAGCACAAATATCTGATCCATGATGTGTTCAGTTCACCCCTCGCCTACTTCAGGCCAGGATATAACTAAAGGAAATAAGGCAGCGGTTTTAGGAAGCTTTCAGACGTGTATCACAGTGACCCTGGTGCTACTGATGTAAAAGGCAGCATTGTTTGCTTCTTACATGTGAGTTTAATATATATTTTTAATCTGAAATATAAAAGAAAATGTTCATGGACTACAGGTTGTGAGGTTTATAAAGGTCTTTAAACTCACCATTTACCGTTCTTTAGAGCATCGTGACCTTCAGAGATCTTAACCTTCATTTCAATAGATATGCAGCCAGCTACGGAATGTTATTTGATTAATATCAAGCCTTTCTTTCATAAGGTGACTGAACAGATTAAGAGCATCTGGACCGAAGAGGAGAACATGGAAGTATAAATAGATTGGAGAACCACTTTATTTGGTTTGCAGATCTGATATAAACCATCATGTAGGTTATTTCCTTCCTTCCTCCATTCATGTAGGTCTGTTCCTTTAAGCTCATACAGGTGTGTAAATGTTGTTCCATGAGATCATGACAAGTTTGATCTGAACAACACATCTGGACATATGAAGTCAAAAACAAAGCCAGTTTGAGATAGTGACCTTTTGCTACTGCTAGATGTGACAGAAACCTGCCGTGTTTGCACCAAAAATGTCCAGAACTCACTATGGACTTTATCACAGACTGAACTGAATAATAAAGAACTTCAGTCGTTTACATTATTATTATTTTTTGCTGGATATAACTTTAAGTTCAATTTAATTGTGTGTATATATGGTTTGTGTAAATCCAATTTATTCAAATTGTCCTTTAGGCCACCCGTGGACGATGAAGGTCCCTGCTGATTCTGGTTCTTCTCAAGGGTTCTTCCTGTAATTTTAAGAGAGTTTTTCCTTGCCACTGTCGCCCTCGGCTTGCTCAACGGGGTTTTTGGTCTGTTGGTCGTGGCTTCTGTAAAGTTCCTTTGAGACAATGTCTGTTGTAAAAAGTGCTATATAAATAAATTTGACTTGACTTGACCTTAGCGTGAAAGCAATAATAAATGATGCATGTATGGGTGTGCTAATGCTAGTGTAATATTAATAAATAATGCTGTATTGGACAAACTCCAATAGATCAGGGTTTTCCAAACTTTTATTTTCAAACAACCCACATTTTGTCCATGATTTTTACCATGACCCAGGCAACACAAACAAAGCATCAAAACGAAACATCACATAAAATATACAAAATAAATAAAAAATATAAATGAAATGGTGGCAATCTGGTCCCACTGTGGTTTACAAGATGCAACGTAAAGCCTCCACAAGGGGGTGTTTGTGTATAAGTTCATTTTGTGTTTATGCGCCTGTTATAATTATGTAAATTATTTAGTAATTAATATTTTTCTCTGCGACCCATTTTTTTTGGATTCGCGATTTAACCAGGTTTAAAAAACTCTGCCACAGATGCACCTTAAAATCTTGGAAATCCTTTTAAGAAGAGTAGAGGTTGTAATAGCCATAACAGTAGGATGTCAAACAAGCTTCTGGTCAGGTGATGTGACTGGAAATTTGATATTTTATTAGTTATTTGCATTAAACTCACAAGTTTCTGCTTTCTTAGAACAATTAGCAGAGGTAAGAGACTTTTAGAAGGTTTCAGAAGTCCAGAGATATGTTGACCCTGGCATGGGCACCCCCGCAAACACAGTTTTGATTGCACACACATTCTTATGCAAGTATGCCATGTTCTTAACAAGCTGACCATTCTCGTAGAATGATAAACAAGTTTGGTGTGGAAAGTCGGCCTTGAGCTGGGTCGCTGAGCAGAGTTAGCCTGAAGGGGCAGTAAAGCAGGGTAGTAAAGCAGGGTATAAATAAGGCGATAGGGTGGATGGTATCCACCCTTCTCTTCTGTAAAGGCCTGTGTGTGTTTGCATGGTGAGAGGGTCCTCAGCTGAGTAATAATTAGATTTTTTGCTTTTACTATTACTCCAGTTGTCTGTCAATCTTTAAGGGTTATTTAGAATTCCCACAACAGTGACCACATACATTTAGTCATATAGTGTAAAAACAGTATTTACTTTATTATGATCTACTATACATGCATCATAAGTGTGATAATTCTTCAAACTTTAAGCTGGCAGCCAAAATCATGCCCATATGTGTTGTGTGTGTGTGTGTGTGTGTGTCTGTCTCTTAGTCTTATGCATATATATGCCATCTGTGTGTTCCCCATTGCTTTATAATCTATGCAGTGCTAATTGCATTAGTTGTGATTGAAAGGAAACCAAAACAGAGGGGTAGAGGGTCTCAGCAGGGACCCATGGTTTTAAAAAAACACAAAAAGTGAGGAACACACTCCTGGTAAAAGTGTATATAGGAAACCATAAAGCCAGTGAGAAAAGGAGACAAACAGAAGGGAGATTTATTTGTATGTTAATGCTGTGGTTTATGTATAGACGCCAGTGGCTTATTTGGGGGGAGAAATGTCTCAGCAGGCACATTTCGCCTCAAACGAACTCTTCTAATAACAACAGAAAGCTCAAACTCACTGTTTTTCACTCAGATCAGTGATAATGTGTGTGGATTATTGTTGCATTTCTTCATTTTGGAGCCTGAACACTGTGCATGAAGACGACTCTTCCACTTTATTACTCTTCAGCCCTGTCAGTGATGTAATATCCAAGCCATGCATAATTAAAGATTTAATAAAGGCCGTTCATGTTTGCATATGCCGTTCATGACATGAGTTTTATTCTTCTGAAGTTAGAATAAAGGAGGTGAAACTGCCACTGCAAAAGAAAAGTCAACAGAAAACAGCTGGAATGGCAGAATCAGGATTACAGATGTTCCTTTAATGTTAGAAAAAGTGTAAGATGTAGGATATCAGGTCTGGTTCAGGACTGTATGTAGTCTATATATGAAAACAAACCTTTTTACTCAGAATGGTTCCTGCACCTCTAAGGGACACAGTACTGTTAAGATTTACCTTCAATGGAGCTCAAGTACCGGTCTGCAAACAACCACACACTGTTATCTGTTATTCAAACTTCACAAAGCTTTTCACAATATACACTCAGGTAAGCTGTTTACTCTTAGATTTATTAGTTCATGAAATTGCCAGATGCTAAACCATAATCCATAATTTAAAAATCAATCTTACAGCTCCACAGTCCACTGATGTTGTGCTTTACAGTGGTGTGCAAATATCATTGCATATTTTGCACACTAAATAATTTCAAAACAAAATGGAAACCTATAAAAGTATAACATTTTATAAAACAATCAAACACCCATATCATCTCACTCACTTTCTTAACCGTGTATCCAATCAGGGTCGCGGAGCATGCTGGAGCCTATCCCAGCTTTTCAGTGGGTGCACGGCACACAGTAACACCCTGGACATTCCCCTATAGGGTAATTCAGTGTCTCCAATTAACCTGGCTGCATGTTTTTGGACTGTGGGAGGAAACCGAAGCACCCGGAGGAAACCCACGCAGACACGGGGAGAACATGCAAACTCCACACAGAAAGGACCCGGACCGCCCAGCCTGGGGATCGAACCCAGGACCTTCCAGATATGAGGTGAGAGTGCTACCCACCGAGCCACCGTGCACTATTTTTAAGGCACTGTACACATGTATAACAGGAAGAGGCTGATGTTTTTGTTTATCACATGCTCATCCGTTACGAACGGATACATTTTTATCTCACTTCCTCTAATGGTTCACCGTGACCTCTGGCCTCAGTGTGGGACAAAATATAGCAGATGGAAGGACCGCCTATGGTGATAAAAGCAGCACTAGAAACAGGTATACGCTGCTCCGGGGAAACATTTCCACTGCAGAGTGAACATCAGTTATTTAGTGTCTAATTTCCATCCATAAAAGCCCTGGAGGTTTCACAGTTTTCCATGGATTTCCGTCTGGTATCCGAAGATTTCCTTCCAAACAGCTGAGGGGCGAAAGGTGACGAGTCTGTGTTCTGAGTTAAAAATATATTGACTGTGTATGATTGCAGTGCTGGGGTGCTAGTAATGAAAAATGTTAAGCAGGTGAGCGCGCCGAGCCGCATGATCAGACGGACTGGAATATTCCTGCTGGGTGATGAACTTGGCATAACTGCGTCCCGGGTCACGCAGGGGTCGTGTCTGTAAGAGTGCAGACCCCTGACCTCCATCACCCAACCTGTATGTCAAAAACTCATCCCTACTTTCTAGCTCTCTTTACCCGTCTCACAGAATACTGGGGCAATTTATAGGTGTCTGATTGCCCCCTCCATACTACACACACACACTTATTTAAACTGCCCTCCTGTTGCCCTTGTCTGTCTTTTGTAGGGCATCTGTCTAGCGTCTGTTGCTTAAAGGTGAATGCTGCCTGTAATACCATTAAACTAGAATCAGGTGTTGCACACACACATTGGTCTTCAGCAAAATATTGTTTTAAGTTGTTTGTATCTGCGCTGATTAATAAGAATAAGAAGAGTAATAATAATGCAGGGTGGTGAAGCTGGCTGAGTGGGTGCTGCACTTCAACAGTCAGTCAGTTTAATTGGAGACACTGAATTGCCCTGTAGGTATGTGTGTATGTGTGTCTGCCCTGCGATGGACTGGCACCCCGTCCAGGGTGTTACTGTGTGCCTTGCGCCAATTGAAAAGCTGGGATAGGCTCCAGCACCCCCCGTGACCCTGATTGGTTAAGTGAGTGAGAAAAATAATATATGATAAATAAAATTAAAATCATAAAGGTTTACAGTAAAAATACAAAAAGAAATGTTATTTAAAAGGAGTAAAACTACATAAAGTCAGTAATATACTGAAATAATCCTAAATATGCTTCAGGAGGGAATGTTAAATAATAAAAATGCTGATTAAAACTGTACGAATTTTCATCCTATAAAGAAGAATAAACAGTAAATGCTTCATCTTGGCTCAGTATGTTCACTGTTTGTTCAATAACAATCTATTAGCTCAGATTTTACACAGTATAATTTTGATCTAACTAAAATAGTTCTTTAAGAAGATTTAAAAGATTGAAAGGTTTAAATCTCTATATAATTTACTGGAGTTTCTCAGGAGCTAACTTATTTAAGCCATTTATTATTGACATATTGTAGTGAGCTACAGCCACACATTCTGATTTTTAAGAACAACTCTCTCATATCCAAAACCTGCTTGTCTGTAAAGCATCAAATGTTAAACAGCACAGTTTCACAAATCAGGAATCTTCACACTGCCAAAACTTTTTACAAATGATCTCCACCACCTGTTGCTGAGCGGCCCATTAGCCAAACCTCTGTCAATAATCGTTCATTCTCATGTATGAACTGAATTTCATCATTGAAACCTGTCACCGTGTCTTTATGAGAATGATAAATTTGTTTTTGCTTCACTGGCATGAAGAGTTTATGTGAAAAACAGCATGTTCAACCCAGGCCATGTGAAATCGGCCTCGAATCGAAGTCCCCGTGCTCGGATTAGGAATCTGGCTGGAAATAAAGATCAAAGATCAATATGGGTGTTAAAAAGGACAAGATCATTTAGTTCCCTTAACAAAGTGTTGAATTAATGACTTTACAACGTACAATGTACAATATGTCGTTTCTGGCTCTGTACTGTTACTGGTGGCTGCTGATGCTCACTGTGGGGTCTTTGGATTCTGGAGTGAAGCTGTGAAAAAAAAAAGAAATACATTTTATACATGTTTACTACAGTTGTTTAATTTTTCATGTATTCATTCATTACTAACACAACAAAACCAATACAGTAGAAATTTCATGTAGATGTTCATGGAGTACGATAGAGTGAGATTTCACTCTCTTTGTTATACTGATAACATTTACAGATTTAAAGTTTTGCAGCAGAGGTCGTGTTTACTGTTTTACACTTCAGAAATCAACAAAATACACCGACAAGGCATAACATTATGACCACTGAGAGGTGAAGTGAATAACACTGATTATCTCATCACGGCACCTGTTAGTGGGTGGGATATATTAGGCAGCAAGTGAACATTTTATCCTCAAAGTTGATGTTAGAAGCAGGAAAAATGGGCGAGCGTGAGGATTTGAGCAAGTTTGACAAGGGCCAAATTGTGATGGCTAGACGACTGGGTCAGAGCATCTCCAAACCTGCAGCTCTTGTGGGGTGTTCCCGGTCTGCAGTGGTCAGTATCTATCAAAAGTGGTCCAAGGAAGGAACATTGGTAAACCGGCGACAGGGTCATGGGCGGCCGAGGCTCATTGATGCACGTGGGGAGCGAATGCTGGCCCGTGTGGTCCGATCCAACAGACGAGCTACTGTAGCTCAAACTGCTGAAGAAGTTAATGCTGGTTCTGATAGACAGGTGTCAGAATACACAGTGCATCACAGTTTCAGGGCTGTTTTGGCAGCAAAAGGGGGACCAACACAATATTAGGAAGATGGTCATAATGTTATGCCTCATTGGTGTATGGATTTCAGCCAGGAATGCCCAAACTTGCATTCAGCTCTGTTCATACAAGCTTATTAAAATCATTCCCATTTAAAATTAATTCAAATTAACATCCTGCCTGATTAGAAAGCAGTTCTATTCGTTTATACCAGTTAAGCTTCAGTTAGGCAGGGATTAACTAATCAGGAAGGGTTAACTAATAACTAAACCTGCAGAAAGTAAGTAAACATTTTCAGGGTCCATTTAAACACCCACGGTTCCCCTGTGACTGATCTGAGTTCTGAGGGAAACTGGTGATAAAATGGAACGTGTGATGGATGAAAAGGTGCTGTGAGGATGCACTGGGCATTATCGTGCAATTAGTGTGTGTGTGCATGTGTGAGAGATTCCAGATTATGTGTGTTTGTGTTTATGTCAGCATTAGTGTGTTTAGCGTGTGCGTAAGTGGTGTGGAGCGCATAACGCCGGAGCTGAAGTGTATTTCATCAGAAGTGAAATGAATAGAGGCCTCGAGGGAGAGCTAATGGATGATGAGGTTTTATCTCTGCAGCTGAGTGATGTTAGTAAACACTCGGTTGACACGGCGAGGTTCAGGGCAGTGATGTTACGTACTGTTTAGCGTCAGCTCCATCCTGCCCTTTATTCTGAGGTGATTATCAGTATATTACAGTCGATGCAGTGTAAGCTAAGAGACTGAATGATTGAGACACACACACATCTTTGTTCAAAAAAACTTTGAGTTCTTTTATTAGTTACAGCAGTACCTTGTACCTCAACGTCCCCTAAACTCAAAATCTTTGAAACTCGACGCCCTTCGTAGAAATTTTTTTACCCTTACACTCAACGTTTACCTGAAACTCAACTTTTTTTTCAGATTAACGATGAACAGGCGCTTTGTTCAGCGCTCGGCTTGAGCAATGCGGTAAAACGTCATCAAAGTGTGAATATGAGACGAATCTGCATTTGTGTGGAATAACCGTCAGCTCCAGTCTGAAAGCTCCACATGTATCTGTGTTTATCTGGATTTTTCTCAGTTTCACTTTTAAACTTGTGTTACAGCTTGAGGTTTTGAGAAATTGTAAGAATCTGCTTTTTATTTCAGTGTTTTTATATAATATTTGTGTTATTTTCCGTGTTTAAGTGTCAAAAACAACCCATTATTTTACATTAGCCTAAAATATATGCCAAAGTATATACAGGACCATGGAACTTATTAACAGGTTTCCCAAACATTCTTATGGGAAAAAATATCTTGAAACTCAACGGCTTTCAATCTCAAAGCCTCTCCCAGAACCAATAGACGTTGAGTTTCAAGGTACCACCGTATTAGGATTTATTTCTGAAACATATATCCCAAAAATTTGGATATATAACCCTTGTCTTTTTACCTTGATCGGACACTTTTAATCGACAGGGACTTTTAAAAGGCTATGACACAATTAAAAATATTATTACTTTATTATTTTAACCACTTTCCACAATGCATCAGTTCGGCTGGCAGCAAAACAGCCAAAAGTGTAATACTACCACCATGCTTCACAGTAGGTACAGTGCTGTTGGGTTTGAATGCTTTACCGTCTGTTCATTTAACACACTTATGGTCATTGTTCTGGTCATCTGCACACTTTGGTCCAATATTAAAAGCATTTTGTAATAGCGCAGTTGTAGCCTAGTGGTTAAGGTACTGGACTAGTAATCCAAAGGTCGCTGGTTCAAGCCCCACCACTGCCAGGTTGCCCTTAAGCAAGGCCCTTAACCCTCAGTTGCTTGGACAAAATACTGTCACAGTACTGTAAGTCGCTTCGGATAAAAGCGTCAGCTAAATGCTGAAAATGTAAATGTAATAAATCAGGTATATTTGATACTTCCAACTTTGCAGCAACAGTTTAGGGAAGGCTCTTTCTTGTTCCAGCATGACTGCGCCCCTGTGTCCTGCAAAGAGCCTTGACCTCAGCCCGATCGAACATCTCTGGAATGAACTGGACTTTTCTGGCCAACATCAGTGACCAATCATACAAATGTTCTTTTGACTGATTCATTTAACTGAAGTCTCCTAAGAAGAAAAACTTGCTGAAAAGATCTCATAGATGTATTTTATTTTATTTTATTTTATTTAATGCCATTAGTTTTTGACATGTGATGTTCAACAAGCTCATTTGTATAGTGTAAGTCAGTTGATGACAACATCAGACTTTAACCATTTCCTGAACGTTTAAACCTCTTAGTGTTGTGCTTGCACTTAAAAAACTTGGATTATTCGTTTGAGATAAACATTGCATCAACAGTTTGTGCAAGGCCCAACAACTTTAACTTTGGTTTTTTAAATATGGGATGAGAGTTTTGATCACCGGCCCATAGCAGAGTCATTACTGACCCAGAGAACAAGGTCCCACCGAGATTTGAACTCGGATCACTGGATTCAAAGTCCAGAGTGGATGCTTATTTTGAAAAGCTCACACAACATACAGACACAAAAGCAAAATTTAAATACCTGTGGTTGGTATTTTTGTGCGTAGATGGTCCCATTGGTAGATGGTAACCATTACACCATGGGACCATCTACGCACAAAAATACCAACCACAGGTATTTAAATTTTGCTTTTGTGTCTGTATGTTGTGTGAGCTTTTCAAAATAAGCATCCATGTTAACAAGCATGGATTATTCGTTTGACCGTTCATTTAAAAATAATTAGAAACGCTTGAATCAGAGGTTGCACAAGCTTCATTTTAAACAGAAACCCAATAAAACGACTCGTGGTGTCCAGACTTTCACACATAACTGGACAGAGTGTGGGAAATTCTGTCTGAAAATGCTCTCTCTCTGTAATCCAGTTCATGTAAAAACGACCTGTTTTGAAAAGCTCCCGAGTGTACACAGCAGCCCTCGCTCAGGTTTCAGGTCGAGCTCCACACCCTGATGCACTGGCACCCTAAACCAAGCCAAATGAAAACAGACAAGAAAAAGTGTCACAGGAAAGTGCACACACATGCTCACAATCACACCATTTAAGCCCTGAAATAAAATCCCACTCTGAACAGAATATCAATTCGGGCCATGTGTTGGAGGTGAAACATTCCAGAGGCGCCAAACTATTCCTGATGGAAACTCGATCCGTGTCTGTGTGTGAAGCTGCGGCCACATATCGCAAGTTCAAAGCTGTTTACAAACCATGGCGTGACTTACAGGTACACGGTTGCGATTTATTCGTCTCATCTCGTGGAGGGTCTGTAGGAAGCTCACACACAACATGCAGACACAAAGCCAAGGTGCGTGGATGGTCCTCTGTATTTTGAATCCAGTGATCCGAGTTCAAATCTCGGTGGGACCTTGTCCTCTTGGTCAGTAATGACTCTGCTATGGGACGTTGATCAAAACTCTTATTTTACATTTACCTCCAAAAGCAAGAAAGTTAAAGTTGTTGGGCCCTTGACCACGGCCCTAAATTATTAACAATGCCAAGCTTTCTTCCAAGCCATGCTAAGGAACTCGGCAGTGATGGCGTCTGAACCAGCAACCATCTGATTACTAGTCCAGGTCCTTAACCATTTAGCTACCACAGCCCTACAGTGTATATTGTTTAGTGTGGATGGTCCCATGGTGTAATGGTTAGCACTCTGGACTTTGAATCCAGTGATCTGAGTTCGAATCTCGGTGGGACCTTGTCTTTGTGGTCAATAATGACTCTGCTGTGGACTGGTACTCAAAACTCTGATCTTATATTTAACTCAAAAACAACAAAGTTAAAGTTGTTGGGCCCTTGACCACGGCCCTAAACTATCAACAATGCCAAGCTTTCTTTCAAGCCATGCTAAGCAACTTGGTGGTGATGAGGCTTAAACCAAAAACCTTCTGATTACTAGTCCAGGTCCTTAACCACTTAGCTACCAAAGCCCTACAGTGTATACTGTTTAGCGTGGATGGTCCCATGGTGTAATGGTTAGCACTTTGGACTTTGAATCCAGTGATCCGAGTTCAAATCTCGGTGGGACCTCATCTTTTGGGTCGATAATGATTCTAAAAGTTAAAGTTGTTGGGCCCTTGACCACGGGCCTAGACTATCAACAATGCCAAGCTTTCTTTCAAGCTGGGCCTCACCTTCTCTCCTTTAAACATACTTCTGATCATTGTGGTCACATGATTAAGTCTTTCTGACCACCCTGACCCAATATTAGCAGCAGTTTGCAATAAACTTTGCAGCAACAGTTTGGGGAAGGTCCAACAACTTTAACTTTGTTATTATGGGATTTTAATATAAGATCAGTGCTTTTATCACCGGCCCGGCAATTTGGTGGTGATGGGGCTTAAACCAGGATGGGTGGTCCCATGCTGTAATGGTTAGGAATTTGATTCCAGTGATCTGAGTTCAAATCTCGGTGGGACCTCGTCCTCTGGGTCAATAGTAACCCTGCTAGGGGCCAGTAATAAAAATGCTGATCTTAAATTTAAATCCAAGTAATAAAAATCTTTCTGACCACCCTGACAATATTAGGAGCAGTTTGTAATTATCATTGCATCAACAATGCATGTTAGGGGAATGTCCAACTTTAACTTTGTTGTTTTGGGATTTTAATATAAGATCAGAGTTTTGATCACCGGCCCATAGCAGAGTCATTATTGACCCAGAGGACAAGGTCCCACCGAGATTTGAACTCGGATCACTGGATTCAAAGTCCAGAGTGCTAACCATTACACCATGGGACCATCTGCAAACTTTGCTTTTGTGTCTGTATGTTGTGTGTGAGCTTTTCAAAATAAGAATTTATATCTGTGTGTTTTAGTAGGAATATTAAGAAACAAAAAGTACAACAAAAGTTCGTAAGACAGTCGTGCCTACGTGGCTCTGCAGATTGCAGACAGATTGCAGCTGGCACAGCGGGCGGAACTTGTCATACAGTTAGCGATAAAAGCCCATCCATTTAGAGGGACAACATGATTGGTCAATTTTACTGCTTACTTCACATTTGCAATTGTTTTTTAATGGACCTCCTCAGAGCACGATGTTCCTCCTAGGAAAAAAGTGGGTGGAAAAGAGCTTCTTTTATTTAACCCTTGCAAATCCAACACAAACTGAATTGTACATTTTTGTTTAGCTCATTTAAATAACCTGTACATTGTTTGTATGTTGTAGAGAGATACCAACATGCAGAAACACATTCCCGGTGCTGTAAACATACTTGGCCAATTAAGCTGATTCTAATTTTGATTGATTGATCTTTATAACTGGAACAGACTGGCAGAAGATATTAGATGTGCCTCAAATGTAGAAATCTTTAAATCCAGGTTAAAAACTTTTCTTTTTTTTTGTGCCTATGATTGAGCTCGAAATTTTTGCTATTACCCTCAGTGTATGAGTGTTTGTTGCTTGTTTTAATTTTATATTCTCTAAACTGTAGGGTATATTTTACTATATTTTCCTTTAGTTTTCATGTTCTTAATTGCTTATCTCTCTTGTTTTAATTTCATATTTCTTAAATTGGGTATATTTTACAATATTTTCTTTTAATTTTTCGTGTTCTTAATTTTTATCTCTCTTGTTTGAATTTCATGTTTTTAATTGTAACTAAATGTTTGCAAGAAGTCTTTCTGAGGTTCTAGATCTCAGGAATGTTTTACTGCTTTTATTTTTTCCTTATGTAAAGCACTTTGAATTGCCACTGTGTATGAAAGGTACTATACAAATAAACTTGCCTTGCCTTGCCTTGCCTAGAGCTTGCATTTTTTTAAAATGTTGTAGCATATAATTTATATTATATAACTGATGTATTACACCTGTTAGCAATAACTGTGGCTGAAATACAAAAATGAATTCCAAATTTAAAAGGCGTGTTTCAATACTTTTGTCCATTTAGTGTACATGACCAGCTATCAGGTGTGCTGTGTTATATTTTGACCCAGTGGTGCCTGTCATGTTATTTAAGCCCACAAAAAACAATACACGTGTGTGTAAACCTTTAACTTCAGCTGTAAATACAGTACAGTATGTGTATAAATATCCATGATAAGATGCCGGGAATCTGATAGAACGATGACTTTGCTCTGTGTGATATTTGGAAGAAAAATGTGTCCTTGACTGCTGGGGTGTAATACACAACCCCCTGTTTAAAGAACAAAGATACAGTAACCAGGACCACTTGCTGTAAAGGATAGCCACATGTTAGCTTGCTTGTTCCTATTTTAACAGGTTCCATTACATTTCTGCATCTGTGGGAAAGAACTCACTTGTCTTGTTTGGTCTCGTTCTGCCACAGACATCATCGTTCTTCTGCATTTATCCTCATTCATCTTTATCTGTACATCTGCCATGGATGTGCACTTTATTACAGCTCTCGTTTCATCTGTCTCTCTTCATCATGGCCTTCTACACCTGAATATACCTCTCTCTCTCTCGCGCTCTCTCTCTCTCTATACCTCTCTCTCGTGCGCTCTCACTCTCTCTCTATACCTCTCTCTCTCGCGCTCTCTCTCTCTCTCTATACCTCTCTCGGCCTTTCTCTTTCTCTTTATTTACACTTATTTAATGCAGAATCAGTGCAGCTGGAGATTGTTAAACCCGCTATGTTTTTTTACGTTCTTTTATAATTCCGACTTTCATGTGCTAGCATGCAATCGTACAAAAAGATCCAAACACACCGGGACTTTTTCTTTTATATCTACAATTTTCTAAAGTGTGGGAAAGACACTAATTGGGGAGAGGGTCCAGATGTGTGCGTTTATGGGATTGTGTGTGTATTAGTTACATTTGCAGTGGAGGGAGATGAAAGTTTATCCAGCACATGCTAGTACGAGTCTCGACACTAAACAGAGACCCCAAAACTCTGGCTCACAGTTACCATGGCTGGTGCTTTTACTGAAAAGTCACATTCAGTACACATCTCATCCTCTGCAGTATTTTTTGGTTCTGTTGGATACTAATATTATTCATTCATTAATTAATTCATTCATACATTCACTAATCCATCCAGCCATCCGTTCATCCATCCATCCATTTCCAAGCACCCACTTATCTAAATCCATCCATCCATATATCCATTAATCCATTCATCCATCTATCCATCCATCCATCTGTCTATTTAACCAAGCATCCATCCGTTAATCCATCCATTCATCCCTCCATCCATATATCCATCCATTAACCCATCCATCCGTCCATCCATCCATTATTTATTCTACTTATTCAGTCATCAATCTATCCATTCAAATGAACAAACTTGCATGAATACAAATCGATGCATTTATTTATCAAAACATACATATACATGTATATATATCCATCTATACATGAAATCATCAGTTTTCCCTTTATACAAGTTTACAACTATAAAGAGTGTGATAGTCTTCTGTGAGCAGTGTATAAAGTGTCTGACTCAAAAATCCAGCAACACAATAATCTAAACCCACAAGTTCCTGTGTCACAAACCACAAGGAATGATCGCTGAGATACCACCATCATCTATAGTGGTTCTTCATTTAAACACTGTATAAATAGTTCAGATCTCACTGTGGCTGGATCTCAACAGGGTTTTGTTCAGCTGCTGTGACACATCCAGATCATCACTGGTGTGGATAATGACCAGCAGACGCTGAGTAATACAGTAAGTGAACAAAAACACAGAGCACAAATGCAGCTTATTCTTCATTCTTTTATTCTTTTGACTCACTAGCATGTGAATCAGAATCCAATCAAAGCACATGTTGTGCAGTTTGGACTGAATTACTCAAAAACACAACAATGAGGCTTTAGGGAACTGGCACAACCATAAAACTAAAGTGCTGCGCTAAAGAAGTGCCAGTTTCTGATCTGTGCTTGGTGTAGCTAAACAACTCTACCTTTGATATTTTTCTTTAAGATACCCACAAGTTTTTTATCCTTTTCTTAGTTACTAGAAACATAAACAATATTTATATACATAAACCAACACTAATACTTACCATGTTTTAGTATTTTCCTAAAGGTACAAGTGTGCACAGCTTGAAAAGTAAAAGTAAAACCACTATATAGCCAGAAGTATTTGGACACCTGACCATGAACTTGTTGGACATGTAATATTTTCAGCTATAACACATCTGAAAAGGCTTCTCACAAGATTTGGAAGTATGTCTGTGGAAATTTGTGCCCATAGTTGAGCCTCAGTTCATGTTCTGGTTCATTCCAAAGTTGTTCAGTGGGGCTGAGGAGTCTTTGTGGTCACTGGAGATTCTTTAAATCGAGCTTTTCTTCATGTCTTTACAGAGCGTGCACCGGGGTACAGTCATGCTGGGCCTTCCCTAAACTATTGCTGCAAAGTTGGAAGCATATAATTTCTTTAGATTAAAAAACAGATGATGGTCTGGTTAAAATCTTTGTTCAGGCTCATTAATACACATTTGTGTTATTATTTATATGTAAAATTTAGCTGAGCTGTAATAACCCTGGTTTCCAAACAGAACTGTATACAATAGAACATATTGCTGCTCTTTGTTCTCTGGTGATTAATCTGCTAGTGTTTGAGCATCAGGAGTGTTGTGTATAAATTATGATAACAGAACCCGGGCAGAATAGAGCCTGCCATGTTACAGTTACATCATCTAAACCCAGGGGTCAAACACGGGGTGAGATAAAGGTGCACTGTGAGATAAGCTGAGAGAGGATAGGACGAGGATGACCATGTAAGGTTGGTTAGAGAGAATTCCACACGCTGGTTCTGTTCACACTGGATTTAACTGAGCTTGTCTTATCTTTACAAGGTGGCTGATCATGACCTAAATATGTGAGCAGAGAACAACCATCATAATGGACCATGAAGATACTGTAAAATGTAAAATTGTAATCTTTTAATATTGTGTATTATTGTATAATATTGTAGTTTCTCATCAGCAGATATAAAATAGAAAACCTGGAAAGTTTTACGAAACTATTTATAAGGCTCTAGGACTCCACTGAACTTCAGTGAGAGTTATTACATTTACTTACAGTATACTATCTAAGCAACTGAGGGTTAAGGGCCTTGCTCCAGGGTCCAACAGTGGCAACCTGGAAGTGGTGGAATTTGAACTGGCAACCGTCTGCTCACTAGTCCAGTACCTTAACTGCTAGGCTGCAACTGTCTACCTTGTTTATTATCTTTAAATGGTGCAGCTGTAATTCTATTCTGTAGCAGCTGGTTTGGTGAATCTCTCTTAAATCTCAGTGAAAGCTGAGTGAAGCTGCAGACGCCTTTAGCTTTAATTCACAGTTTATTTCTAATTATTTAATACCAGCCAACATGTCAAAATAATTAACAAGCATGATTTGGACGATATAGGTACAGCTTTTGGTCATTTTAGCACCACTTTAGCACGACGCTGCAAAGTTGGAAGCATATAAAGGTAAGTAGTGGCCTGGCGTATTTTACCACTATGCCACCTGATCACATTTTGCACCAAAGAACAGTCTGACAGTTCCTTCTGTTCCCAAAAACAGAACAGGTTTAACCCCCACCTGCATAAAGCACAAAATGAAATTAAAGGTTTATTAAGCTACAAAGAAATGAGTGCACGTGTGAACAATAATTAGGGGTGTGAATGAAGTAAAGCTGAAACAGAATTGAGAAACAAGATGGAAGTGTTTAATGGTTGTTTGTACATTCTTGTTTTATGTGTCCTGACTGTTTGGATTAAAACCAGATTGTCCTCATAAAAGCGCAGGTGAAAATGCACCTGTTTAAACCACTGCTGTGGGTACAAAACACATAAAGCCAGATGTTGTACAGGTGTAAATACACTTGGCTCATTAAGCTACATATAAAAGAAAAACTGGTCATGGAGCGTCCAGCTTTAAAACTTAAAAACACTGAGTGCAAAACAGAAATACAGAAATACACCCTGAACTGGGTGCCAGTCCATTACATGGCAACAGGTGCTCACCATTCCTTTAGCCATTCAAACTCAAGGTCACGGTGGGTGAATTTTATATAAAGTATAGATAGATAGACAGACAGACAGAAAGACAGACAGATAGATAGATAGATAGATAGATAGATAGATAGATAGATAGATAGATAGATAGATAGATAGATAGATAGATAGATAGATAGATAGACGGTCGGATAGACAGACAGATGGATAGATAGACAGACAGACAGATAGATAGTTAGACAGACAGACAGACGGATAGATAGACAGATAGGTAGATAGACAGACAGACAGACATACAGACAGATAGACAGATAGATAGATAGATAGATAGATAGATAGATAGATAGATAGATAGATAGATAGATAGATAGATAGATAGATAGATAGATAGATAGTTAAATATATATATAAATAGATAGACAGACAGATTTTGAGTATTACTGTACTATACAGGTAGGTAATAAATATAATAAAGATATGTAATATGTGATATAATAGACAATTATAAACATGTCCTGTGCAGTAAATATTCCTAGTCAAACATGGTGTTTTTGTCTTTTTAATGAATGAGAGGAATAAAGCCCAGCTGTGGACTCCTGAGCAGAACTGCTCCTCATACTCCTGTGAAGTATTTCAGCCCTGTTCACTGTATTCCTGCTTTGCGTCCAGTGTTTCCTGATGGGTAAAAAAAATGAACTTAGTCTTTGAGGTAATTTAATGCAGCCAATTCCCCCATCTGTATGTTTTTGGGAGGTGGAAAGAAAGCAAGAAAGAAAGTAACTCACATGATCATGAGAAGAAAAGTAAAACTCCTTACAGAAGCAACCAGAGTAAGAATCAGAGGAACAGAAGAACATAAGATGTTGATGTGTGGGATGCAGCTGTGTTCATTCTTTGCACTATTATCACGAATTGAAGAGAAAATTTTTTCTTTTACAACTGATTTGTTTTCCAAATTTAACGTCACTCAGTTATTATCAGAGCGAAAACACACTGGGCCTTTCATAATCCTTCCATCCCTCGTAAATCAAACACATAATAATCAGAAACATCGAGACAAATATCTGATTTCAGTGATGTCATATCTCTGTGCTAGCGATGCAGAAATATATCGGGGTGTTACCCGCATCGGTTCTGCGTCTCTGGATTCCATCACTCACTGAATCAACACGCTCACTGATTAAACGTTAAACATAACAAGCTCTTCTGTGACCAGTGACCAACCACAATCATCAGATAAAGCACATGTCAAATCTGATAGAGCTGAACGTCCTTCATACCCGAGTGTGTGGGCACTACCTGGCATGACCTGTCTAACTATGCCGTGTTTGGTGTAGGATGTTTTCCAGGGTTCGTTTTATATTAAATGTGTCACCGGACAAGAACCTGCAGACGTCATCTGTGATTTATGATCCTACATCTGTGTGAACTGCTGGACACTGATGAACTGATGTGTGACTCTGGACTGAACTCACAAACAGACGGTCGTTTAATACTGGAGTTTTTAATACTGTGTCCACTCACTGTCACTGCTAGACTGAGAATAGCCAACAGCACCCCGTGGGCAGCGTCTTGTGACCACTGATGAAGGTCTAGAAGATAACCAACTCAAACAGCAGCAATAGATGAGCGATTGTCTCGGTAGGAGTGTCTAATACAGTGGACAGTGAGTGGACACAGTGCTGCTGTGTCTGATCCACTCATACCAGCACAACACACACTAACACACCACCACCATGTCAGTGTCACTGCAGTGCTGAGAATGATCCACCACCTAAATAATAGCTGCTCTGTGGTGGTCCTGACCATTAAAGAGTTAAAGGAGGTTAAAACAGTATGTAGAGAAACAGACAGACTACAGTTAGTAATTGTAAAACTACAAAGTGCTTCTATATGGTAAGTGGAGCTGATAAAATGGACAGTGAGTGTAGAAACAAGGAGGTGGTTTTAATGTTATGGCTGATCAGTATATTTTCTATTACAATCAAACCTTGTGAAGGTCACTCAGACTATAAAGGGCACAACACTTATATTTGATTAACAGGTTGATTAAGGAGTAAATAACTTGGAGGTGATATGGGTGTTGCACAGCTTTGCTTCTTGATGTAACATCATTTTGAAATAATTCATCATCACAAATGCACTACCAGAGGCCGTCCGAAAGGGGGACATTTTTTTCTCCCACAGCGATGTTTCAGACTGCAGCAGGTACACATGTGTGTGTGTCTGTGTGTGTGTTGTTCTGTATGAAGTGTTCAGACTCTTTTATCAGTATCTCAGCAGGGCATTTTGACTCTCCGAGCTCTGTTTTTCTGCACTACAGCAGATAACACCATCACACTAATGCCATGCTGGCACATAAAACACAGAGCTGCTCTTCACAGCTCATGCATCACCATTAATAAGACCTGGTACTGACCTGAGAGAAAAACCTACGTACACGGTACAGGGTAGAGAGGACTTCATACAACACACCATCAACAACAAGCATTCAGACAAAAACAACCTTTATACAAAACAGCATTTATACTAAATTTAGCTCTTAATAAACTGTACATACGACATTATACTGTACGTATAATAAAACATACACAATATAAATAATTCCTGTAACTGTTTATGTGACTGAATGATTTTACTTTAATGCTAAGAGGACACTTGTTGGTCGGATATAATCCAAGAAGATTAGAAGTTGCCCTGAATTACAGAACAGAATGCCTTTATATGTCATATATACAGATACACGTGTACAGTATAATGAAATTCTTTCTTTGCATATCCCAGCTTGTTTGGAGGCTGGGGTCAGAGCACAGGGTCAGCCAATGTACGGCGCCTCTGGAGCCGAGAGGGTTAAGGGCCTTGCTTAAGTGCCCAACAGTGGCTGCATGGCAGAGCTGTGATTCAAACTCTCAGCCTTTCAGTTGATAGTCCAAAGCCCTACTTACTAGGCTACCACTGTCTCAAATCACTACCATTAATCGGCACCTGTAAAGCTTTACTAAATCTGCACCCAGGTGGCGCAGCGGGATATTCCTCTAGCACACCAGCACTGAGATTCTGAACTCCCCGGTTCAAAATTCGGTGTTGCCACCGGTCGGCTGGGCGCCATCTGGCGGGCATAATTGGCAGTGCCTGCAGCAGATACTAATTGGACATCATATCTGCAGGGTGGGGGCCGGACTATGTGTGGGTGAGTGAGTCTTCATACGCTGTGTAAGGACCCTGATTGGTGGAAGAGACGCCTGTGCAGAATGCCGGGGAGAGAAGAGGAGGGCTGTACACGTGTCGAAAGAGGAGTGTACAGTGATGTGCTCTTCTCGGATGGAATCGGGTATCCCTCAGCAGCGGAAGACAAATTGAGTGTGCTAAATTGGGAGGAAAATGCATACCAAAAACATCCAATAGGAAGCAAGTTTTGTCAAAAGATGAATCAGAGATACAGTTATTCAGCTACAAAGTATTTAGACACCTGACCATGAGTATGTTGGACCACCCATTTAAAAAACAAACAGCAATAAAATACAGTGAGCTCTGTGTGATCTTTTCAGCTAGAACAACAGCCATTTATCTGAGAAGGCTTCTTACAAGATTTTAAAGTATGTCTTAGGGAATTTGTGCCCATTCAGACAAAACGTGACAGCATTTATATGTGTGGGCACTTATTCCAAAGCTGTTCAGTGGGGCTGAGATCAGGGCTCTGTGCAGGACACTGGAGTTTCTTTAAATCAAACTGTTATCTTTATAGAACTTGCTTTTTCCATAGGGGTGCAGTCATGCTGGACCAGGAAAGAGCCTTCCCTAAACTAATGCTGCAAAGTTAATGCATATGATTTTCTTTATATAATTGCTCCATTAAATCTGTTAGCAGTTGTTGTGGCTGAAACACATGAATTTAAAAATTAAAAGAGGTGTCCCAATACTTTTGTGAGGCATACAAAGCTGACAGCACATGAGCGACGCAGTACTTTTGCTATCATCGAGCAAGATGCAAAACAGACAAACCACTCAGCATGACGTGACTGTATTTACAATCGTATAATAATCGTCTTTTAAACCACATGTATGTTTTGTTTTTGTGGACCACGTAAAATAATAAAAAGCAGATTTAAGTTTTAGTCTCATGCTGCCATCAGTCAATTAAACATGTAAGTGTGTGATTGCCAGAACATGTCTTGCACCAAGTGTACCTGTGAGGCACCAGACCTACCGCCTCCCTGACCAGGATTGAGTGGTTAGTGCCAGGAAAACATTCCCCACACCACAACATCACCACCATCTGCCTAAACCGTTAACACAACATGGAACGGGTGTGTGGATTGGGATTGGGAACGTGAGCACCACACTGTAGCCTCATGTTTCTGTTGTTGGCTGACTGGAGTGAAACTGGATGTGGTGTTTGTGCAGCTCTGGCCCACCCGCCTCAAGGTTTGTAAAGAATATTTATTTAGGTTACCACAGGCTTTCTGTCAGATCAGATTAGTCTGGCCATTCTCCGCTCTCTATGTAAGGCCATTTCTGACCAGCAGAACTGCAATTCACTGGATGTTTTTTTGCTGTGTAAACTGTAATTACTTCAGGAGACAAGTATTTTTGACATAGTCCAACCAGCCTGTCTTGCATCAACACTAGTTTCCCCACTCTTATATTTAATAGAAACGATAAGTGACGATCTTTTATTATGATTTTTTAATGATTGTTTGCATTGCACTGCTGCCACGACTGGTTGATTGAATCATTACATGAATGAGCAGGTGTACAGGCGTTCATTATAGAGTTCATTATTATACAAATGTATGCAAAAAGTGTCCAAACATATTCAGGACCATCTAATCTTCTTCACAAAGTACTGGTGTAACTGGAAGTTTTAACACTATGGAAGTGGTAGCTTCACAATTAACGCAGTTGACTACCGATCACCCAGGAATACATTATTGACTCTGGTTGCCCTTGTAACATTTGGGGAGTTCTTCTAAGCCACTGTTCTCCTTGGTTTGCTCATCAGGGGGTATTTGGTCCTGGATTGTGTAAAGTAGCTTTAGGACAATGACGATTGTAAAAAGCGCTACACAAATACATTTAAATTTGAACCAAAGGGCTGTGTGTTTAAGCCCCACCAGTGCCAGGTTGCCACTGTTGGACCCCTGAGCAAAACCTCTAGCTCTCACTTGCTTAAATTGTATTTTTACACACTTGAGATGCTTTGGGTAGAAACAGCAAGAAGGTCCTGGGTTCGATTCCCAGATGGAGCGGTCTGAGCCCTTTCTGTGTAGTTTGCATGTTCTCCCCGTGTCTGTGTGGGTTTCCTCTGGGAGCTCCAGTTTCCTCCCACAGTCCAAAGACGTGCAAGTGAGGTGAATTAAAGATACTAAATTGTCCATGACTGTGTTTGATATTAAACTTGATGATGAATCTTGTGTAAAGAGTAACTACCGTTCCCGTCATGAATGTAACCAAAGTGTAAAACATGACATTAAAATCCTAATAAAATAAAAATAAACTTTCTACCCTGTTGTAATGCCTCCACAAGCCCTGAGCGCTTTGCAAATCCCCTGTATTGGGGAAACTCAAGCAAACAAAAAAAGGTTTCATCTCCATCTGTCTCTTCCATTGTTTTTACCCCAAAAGAAACCACCAACACCCCCCCCGACCGGCTCAGAAATGGCTTTACCATGTGGCTAACTACAGTGGAGGCTAAATCAAACCCTCACTCATCACCGTCTACAGGACCACACACACTTCCAGTACAGGCTTGATGAAGAGTAGCTGAAAGCACACAAACAAACTCCCACGTGAACACACAAAGTGGCATCATTCTACACACACACACACACACACACACACACTGAAACCGATCTGGGTTCAAAGCCACGCACTGCGCAATGTACGCCTGACATCAGACCCTCCTTCTGCTTTCATGAGGCCTGTTATGGCCTTCCATTTTTCAAACTTGATTAGACCTGATTGCTCGATGCTTACACACAGATATAAGAGCTTAATCATGCGCTTTCTGTCTTTCTGTCCACTTTACTAAACACACTTGCTGTGTTCTTGCTTTTGCATGTGGACGCCATGATGACAAACACACACACACACACACATGTAAACACTAACCGGTCACGACTGTGAACCGGCCACCCCGCGTCTAAGGGTGAAGTCAAACGGGCGAGGTTTTGTTTGGGCAGGGTGACCACCCACCACAAATCTAAAAACCACCTTTAATCTGGAAAATGAGCGGCCATTAAAACCAATGACTGCCATTAAAGCAGCAATGGAGATTACAGCGCACATGTCCAAATATATACTGTACAAGTGTGTGTGAGTATTCTCAAGCGTATCGAAGCCCCAGAGGAGAGTGAGCCTGGGCAATAAGTGACAACACTTGTCCAGATGTACAAGGGCCTAAACAAACAAGTTACTACGTCTCTTTTGAAATGACATTAGATTACAACCACCTGCTCCAGCCTCGTCCGTTCGGATCGTGAATGAAATTCATTTATATGTTGCGATAATTGCCCCCTAATTGCTTCTTTGAAGCCAAGCAGCGAGGCACTCCGCATCTGGCTCGCATATGCAACTTCCCAGCGGGAAACTATCACGCCGCTAATCTGCTCCACGCCGCCTTTGAGCTGGAATGGATCCTATCCTTGATACCTCTGAGCCATTGACCTGACTCTGAAGATGAACCTCATGCATCTAAAGTGCCTCTGATGCACCATAACCTGCCCTCCCGGTCAAACGGAGGCATTGAGACCTTGATAGGAGGACAAACATCGAGCACAGCGGGAATCCGGGGTGCTAATCGTCCCCCCTGATCCCAAATGGTGGTGTTTTTTTTTTAGTCTGGACCTGGAATGTCCAGCAGCCAGATTGAATTCTGAGCTCCTTTAGGCATTCCAGATCTGTCTTGAACTGACAGTGAAGATAAACCCTATTGATCTATTATCACCTGCTCCTCGAGGTAGTGATGGGCCCCTCTGAGCCCAAATGGTGGTGTAGACAAGGAATGTACTCGAATGTGGAATGTGTCTGAATGTGGATTGTACATCAGCCAGAATGATGTTCCTTCTCTTCATCTATTCCAAATGATGCATTCTAACAAAATTCAGATGATTTACGGTGAGTTTGGTTAAAAGCTGTGCTGTTTTTCCACAGGGAATGAGTGTTGCGACCCGGAATGCACACTTGTCTCTGGGTTCCTTCCATCCTTTGAATGGTCTCTGATTCACCATCACTAGTCTGCTGATTCTAAAGGTGTTTTAATTTTTGGTCAGATGAGAAACAGTAAGAACAGCTACAGAAACAGAAGTGCTATTGAGCTGCTCATGGCCCAAAATTAAAAATATATTCAAACGTTTAAAGGATTCACTCAGCTTCTCTCCAAGCCAAACAAAGTAATTTTAATCCTGGTCTTGGTGAATACAGAATATAAGGTGCTACTTCAAGACAGGTGTAGCTCAGTGGTTAAGGTACAGGGCTAGTAATCAGAAGATCGCTGGTTTAAATCGACATCTGCCAGCTTGCCACTGTTGGGGTTTTGAGCAAGTATTCTCTCAAGTGTAAGTCGCTTTGAATAAAGGCATCTGCTAAACACTGATAATGTAAATGCTACTCAACTGTTCTGTTTCTCAACAAGGACTAAGTGACTAGACGTCTTTAGATTTCGTTAAGATGTTATGGATGTTCTGGACGATCATATTTGTCAGCCTGACAATCCTAATGTAGATGTTTTTACCCAAATGAAGGTTTTCCCCCACAGTGGGTCTGTCTGAAAACTGTCTATCTGATCAGCTGCTTTAATAGAGGATCCTAATAAGACATCAAACTCATAAGGCAGATTATTTAGATGCACTACTTACAGCAATTGCGTCAACAGGACGGCACAGTGGCTAAGTGGGTTGCATTGTCACCTCACAGCAA